>NC_091756.1:61171724-61404224 GCF_043380555.1 Nothobranchius furzeri | reverse complement strand
ATTTAAAATTACAAAGATGCCACATCATAAACCGTAAGACAAACAGACTTCTCTGAGGACAGACGACAAGAAAAAAGAAACACCAGAGCCAAGCGGTTTAAACGAGGATGGGTGTCGGAACAGCTGGGCTGGTAACCAGGCAACAACATCTACTCCATTAGTGGCAGCAACCTCTTAATACACAACATAAACAGAAAACTGGAACTGCAGATCACTGCTGTCCTGATACATCATCTGGTACCAAATACTCACATCGTTCATCTTATGATGGAGGAACAAATGTACTGCTCCTGCTCTGCAGTTGGGTCGTCTTGTTTTTGACTTGATTTGATTAAATCTGAGGTCTTTTACTGAATATTAGCTGATCTTTACAATTCTCCTGTTGCCAGGTGAACAAACCGTGCTTGATTAGCCTTTTTTTGCTTTGAAAAACCCATCAACTACAGACACTTTGTCTATGAGCTATGATCAACTAAGTATTTCTAATGAAAGAAAGATCACAGAAGCATTTGCTGTGTGTGGACTGTTGACTTGTGGTGAGGGCAGATAGAGGCAATCCAAAACTAATCTACACCACCACCGTGAGGTTTTGTTCTTGATGTGAAATTAATCTGCAACATTAGTTTTTATCTGACCAACGTGACAATCGCTCACAGAAGAACGTGACTGTAGTTTAAAACCCAGCAGAGGAGGTGACACACATTCCTTAAAAGGGTACGTTTGTCGTTTCGCTTACATTACTAACTATAAATATATATCCCTCCGCAACCGAACCCCGGGATGCAACAAGGCTACGTGTTGCTGCGGCTGATATTAATGATAATAATTAATGGTGAAATGATAAACTGACGAGGCTTTTATAAGAATGTGTGACTCGCTAAAAGATTTTAGAGCTGCTTTAAGGTGGTCTCATCTTATTTGGACTCATGGGTGTATTTTGCCCCCCCCCCCACCACCACCACCACACACACACTTTTCCAAAGTCACATTTTGTCCCCTGCACTTTTTACCGTCCAAAAACAATATTACGTTATATTAAACAGGCTGGTTGAGCACTAGGACCAAGAGTTCAGCTAGAATCTGATGTAAATTAGCTCCACTGATCAGATATTAAAAGAATAAGTGTAAAATGGTGACAATGAGTAGGAATGAAAATGACTAACAAGGTGAAAAACAAAGTTGAATTGAAAGTATTAGTTTTTTGTTTTACTGCCACCTGTGTACTTCACAGTTCTGCATTCCTGATATTGCATAAAAGAGCCTCTAGACTGTAGTATTACACATCATTTTCTGTACTTACTGTAAAGACACCACACAGACCCCCCCCCCCCCCCCAGTCCTCATGCCCCACTTTTAAAGTCAAAACTACACCCATGTTTGAACTAGCTGCTTGCTCATCCACCCTGAAAAGCGTGAACTTCTTCTAAAAGACAGAAGCGATTCACAAAAGGAAAGATCAACATTTTACAGAAAACCCTAAATTTGCTGACAAAAGCCTTAAATAAGAGCTGATGGTTAGCTAGCAGCTGCTAGCTGCTGCTAGCAGCAGGATCCTGACGTGATTCCTCCTCAGCTGACGGTTCTGACGTTGCGATATGGAAACAAAGTTGTTGTGTATGGCTCTAGTGGTGGAGCGCTCTCTGTCTCACATATACATGGTAGGTTTTATGGCGGACCCCTTTCCACCCAAACTAAAACAAAAGGACCCAGACAGAAACAAAGACAACTCCTGAGAGGCGAGAGGAAGAAGAGTGAGAGAAAATGAGCTGAAGAAGACAGAAAGAGGGAACGTTCGAGCTCCAAATCTTTGCTATTTGAAACCCTGTCATTACAGCTGGACTCCCAGCTGACTTTCACGAGCATTTTATGTATAATTCAGAGCAATGTGCAGAGATAAAACCTCCAATAAAGGCCGTGCTCTCTAAGCTCTTCACAGCACATTACGGTTTATTCATCAAATTAGTTTAAGTTGGTCTGGGCTCCCCTGAGCCGCCTTTAAAAGGTTCAGATGAAAGGAAGACATTCATTTTGCCACTAATCAGTTAAATGGCAGCTCCAAGTGTCAGCGCTGCACTCCTTATCCACAAAAAAGAAAGGAAATAAAGCATCTCTCCCCTTCATGTCTGCGACACACGTTGTCCCTGTCTGCTCCCCGCACCGATCCATCACACATCTTTCTGCACCCAGAAATGTTTCTTCCCAACTGTGAAAACAAAATTCAATCGGATACAAAACTCCAATATCCAGGTCAGAAATGCGACGAGGCAAAGAGGAATTGTTAATACTGAGATGGGATTCCTCTCCGGGAATTCAGCTTTTGTGAAACAAATGAGTGGATAATTAGAGCTAATACTTGTAATTCTCTGAGCGGAGTTTCAGGTTTTTAATTACCGACTAAATCCTCTAAATGAGCCGTTTCAGTAGGTCAGCCTGATTATGACTTCCAGCAAAACCCTCCTGAAGGTTCCGTGTTAAACCGGCAGCTCGGATGTTATTGGTGGACACGGGGGGACTTACTTGAGCAGGGAGCGCTTTGGGAAGCTGAAGGAGCCCTGAGAGATGCGGTCCACATAGTTCAGCTGGATCCTCTGGATCTGCTCACAGTACAGCAAGATGAAGTCATACTTGAAGACCAGAAGGCTGTTTTCTGTGAGGAGAACGAGGCGTTCCTTTTCATTGTTCCAGTGGTCGACTCTGAAAAGGCCAAAGATAGGACTTTACACTCAATGAATGCTGCATTATGTTTAAAAAATAAAATAAAAATAAAACTTTCAGGAATAAGAACCTGTGGATTTTTATCTGTTGACAGGCACAACAAGTCTTTAAACGATCTCCAAAAACAAAACTAACAAAAAGAAATCGATCCACACATTCATTCTCCACCACTTTTCCAGGGCTGGATGATGGAGGATAACAGATCTGAGTGAGTGAACCCCAGACGTCCCTCCTTTTGTCTGATCCAAAGGTGTCCCCAGACCAGAGAGGGGTATAATCCCTCCAACAGGTTCTGGGTCCCAACCAGATTCCTGAAGCACCTTAACAGAGCACCAGCTCTACTCTACTGGGGCTCCTCACCTCATCTCTTAGGCTGATCTGGGACTTTGTTCCGGCATGGCCCGTCTACAGATGATCATTGCCTTCTGGCTCATTCCTGAAGGTAAAGCCCTGATCAGCTGGTCCACCTATTGCTTCATCCTCCCGTCACTTATGGAAAAGACAACTAAATTCCAGCATTCTGGAAGAGCCGACTCTCATCCCGACTGTGGATCACCCCGTTTGATGCTGAAACTGATGGAACAGTTTGAGTACCCTCATGACCTTGGTGTCGGCACCTGGTAGAGTCCCCCATGACACTGCCACCAGTGGAAGAGTCAAAATAAAAGTAATCTGTACACCTAAACCCAGGTCTAAGCGATCCTGGTCCTCGAGTGCCACAGCATGTTTTACTTGAAGACAAGACAAGAGTTCTGATGAGAATTAAAAAGAGAGATCATATCTCTCCTGTCTTGGCTTCCCTACATTGGTTACCTGTTAAATTCAGAATAGATTTTAAGATCCTTCTTCTCACATATAAAGCTCTTAATAATCAAGCTCCATCATACATCAGTGATCTGATTGTTCCATATGTTCCTAACCGAGCACTTCGCTCTCAGACTGCAGGTTTACTGGTGGTTCCAAGAATATCTAAAATTAGGATGGGAGGCAGATCTTTTAGTTATCAGGCTCCTCTCCTGTGGAACCAGCTCCCAGCTTTAGTCCGTGAGGCAGACACTTTGTCTACATTGAAGAATAGGCTTAAAACATTTTTATTTGATAGGGCCTATGGTTAAAATCTGATGTTAGCCTAGATCTGGACAAGTGGGGGAGTAGAGGGAGGTGGAGTGTACAGTCGGTAAAGACGGCTCTCCCTTGCCCTGCCTCCAACATGCCTCCATCTAAATAGGATAGATTATCCAGAGTTATCTCTGTAGTTATGCTGCTATAGGCTTAGACTGCTGAAGGACACACTGACCACTTTCCACACTCTACTACTTTCTTCTACTATCTGCTCTTTAACTGTATTATTTCCTGCTATTTCAGCTGTTAACTTTATTTCTCTCTAAGTGTTTTTCTCCCCAGAAGAAGCTACAACGATGTTCTGCTGAGCTGTGGTGGCCTCATGGAGGGGGCCATCGACTAGCACACTGCTGCTAACCACTTAAACATTCTCCCTCTCCTGATAATAACTTTTTGCTTTCCTTGACGTTGGATGTGCTACTGCTAGTTTATCCGTTTAATTATAGATCCACTAGGATAAATACAATAAAGTTTATCTCTCAACAAATAGAATATTTACTAAGACATCACAATGTAACCATAGAAACATTGCTTTGTGTGTGTGTGTGTGTGTGTGTGTGTGTGTGTGTGTGTGTGTGTGTGTGTGTGTGTGTGTGTGTGTGTGTGTGTGTGTGTGTGTGTGTGTGTCTGCTCTGTCTTCTCGATCCCCAGTGAGTCGTGGAGGATGGCTGCTTATACTGGGCGAGGATCCTCTGGAGGTTTCTTCCTGTTAAAAGGGAGTTTTCCTCTCCACTGTCGCTGCATGCTTGCTTAGTCTGAGGATTGCTGCAATTTGATGGGTTCCTTATATAGGAAACATTATTTCTGATTGGCTTAATGAACTGACCTGAAATGGAATGTTTATTATGTGAAGTGCCTTGAGACGACTCTTGTCATGATTTGGCGCTTTATAAATAAACTTGAGTTGAATTGAACTTGTTTCCCTGTTCCAAGTACACACCTGTTCCAACACACCTGATTTTAATCAGTATGTGATTAAAAAGCTTCTGCAGAGCTTGAAAACCTGGTGAACAGGTGGTTAAACCATTAAAATAGGTAAACTACTAAAACATGCTGGACAGCATCACCCCTGCTGTTATCTGTGGAAGTCGACAGTAAACTGGTTAAACTCAGACGACAGAGGGGGATTGTGGTGAGGTGTGGAGTTGGGCAGCTAGAATAAATCCACTCAGAGATGACACAGTGAACATTTATGAGGCAGTTAAGACTGTGAAACCAGATGTTGATTAAATCCCAAGAAGCTCTTTGCTTTTCAGACTAATCAAGCCAAGAGGTCAGCAGTTATCAGACCTGAAGAGACAATCAGACAGCTTTACCTCTACGCTCTCTATGAAGCACATTCAAGGGGTTTCATTACTGGTCTTCATACTAAACAACTGAATGTGGACGATTAAAACAAAACTATAACAGAGTAAAAACTGGAAACTAATACAAATTGAAATTAAAATAAAGAAAATAAGTTACTTAACAGTAGGAAATGTATAAAGTATTATTAAATGTTGTCATAATTTGGTGTACTCATACACTCTGTAGCCACTTTGCTTGTACCGGGTTGGACCCCCTTTTGCCTTCAGAGCTGCCTTAGTCCTTCGTGGCATAGATTCAACAAGGTTCTGGAAACATTCCTATAGGGATGCACAATTTATCGGTATCGGCCAATGTTAGTCACTTTTTAACATATCGGTATCGGTCCAATAAAACTGGGCCAATATTAACAACCCATATTTTTTCCATCTTGTTTCCGTTTGTTCGTCTATTTCAGAGGGTGAGGGGGTGAAGTATATGCCTAATAAAAATGAAAATAGGTATTAGGGATACATTTAAATGCAAATATTATCATTTCTTGAATTGCACAATGAGGTGTTTAAAGTCACTTTTGGATTTGTTGTGTCCTTTTTTATCTTTGCACTCATTTCATTAACAAATGTAAGCATTTATCAGGAGTGATTTTGCACCATGAACAAGCCATTTGTGATTTATGTTAGTTAAATGTCGAATAACAGATTAGTAGAAGACACAATCGGGTTCAATGTGAAGGAATAATTAAAGAAATTTGTATGAAAAAAAAACATGGAAGGAAGGTAAGGATGTTTTCTGTTTTTACAGACGTAAATCCAGAGAATTTGTCTTATTTCAATTATCTGTGTTTAACTTTGAGCTTCAATTTGCAGCGTGAGAACAAAGTAATGACTAGTAAAACTAGTGAATGTGTTTTGAGAATCATGTTAGAACTGATTGGTTGTTCAAATCAGAGACTGATTTGGTCACATATTTAACTGTGTGTATTTCAAGTGGTCAATAATAAAATAACAAGGATGTTATTTAAAAAAGTAAAACAAGACAACCAAACAAAACCAAAGAGCAGAACGGAAGCTTTGCTAAATAAGCTGATCGAGGATTTAAAAATATAAAGGCAATTCTCTTTGATGCAATCAAGATTTGGTGAGATGTTTAAACGAGAAGCTGCACAATTATGTAGAACGAGTCCGATGTCGGGTTAAACTGCCCTTCTCATCAGCACAATTTTGACTGAGACTGGCGCCTTCATGAGATAAACTCTTATCGTTATCGCTATTCTGAAATGTGTTTCTGTGTAAAAGTTGAACTTCATAAACTTCTTGTATGAAGTTTGATTAGAGAAACGACACATGCATCCTACAGGACCGATAAGCTAACCGCTAGTCTGATCACTGTTTGTCTTCACCTCCAAGGTTAGTCCAGCTGCCGATGCTCCAGATACAACTAAATATGGGAGGCCTAAGTCACACCCATCTACTTCCAGGTCATGGATTCCAGGGCTTATTTTCAACAGGTGGCAAAAGTGATTTTGGTTTTTGTGTGAACAGACGAAGTGGGCTACCACTGTCCGTCCCACTAATTTAATGTCATTGAATCAGACATCATGAAGAGAGGAAAAATAGGAGCTTAGCGTATTTCACATCCTTCTTCCAGGATGAGAGCAAGTGTTATTAAATATGGAGAAAACCTCTATGAAACTGGCCATGTGGAAGGTGGCAGCTACGCCGGGGGAGAGACTCAGCTGTGGCATCATATATGAGACTCGTGATTTGTAGTCATTATAAAAGTGTGGTTCACCGAAAAACCATTTTTAATGATTATTTCTGATTTCATTTGTTTTATTTGGTCACTCTAGAGTTTTTCATGCAGGTTGAACATGAAAATAGTCTCCTACACCTATCTCCTGCATTCGCTTCTGATAGAAAATATCAGAATTCTAGGATTTGAAAATCCTGACAGATCTACGTCACACTGTCACAACATCGATGAACTCACTCATCTTGACTCGCGACGGGGAGGGTTGTTGTTGGTTTAGCATCCAGAAAACATCAGTGAATGCCTCGGCCAATAGAAGCTAATTGTTAGCATTAGCAACTCCACCACACAGCAGAAACTCCTCCAGGCTTGTGCTATTTGTGGAGATTGCACATCAAAGCAAAGCAAACGGAGTGAGTGGCAGAGTCATGTTGCTGTTATCCAATCCGATGGCGAGATGCCTAAATATCAGAAAATAAGAGCAGAAATCCCGTCATCTGAAGCTCTCCTTTCATGTGGCAATTCTCTAGTTCCTAAAACAGGTGCCCCAGTGTTTTTATCCCCCAGAGTACGACTTACCAGGCACTCATTCCTACTAGTAACCGCTGGAAATTTACTGATTAAACAATTGGATGCACCAAGCCTGCGGTCTGGTGCATAAGCACAAAATACAGTCAGGACCTGTCCCCGCACATGAAGATGAAGGGAGACTACCCTTTCATTTCGCGATTTGGCGCTACATAAATAAACTGAATAGAATTAAATAATCACCATCATAGGTCAATAGGTAACTTGTTATATTTCCCAACACATAGTGTCAGTCCAACACTGATAGTAAGGCTGTTAATAAAACCGACCAGACATGGAATAAAAACGGGAAGCTCAGTGATGTGATGCTGTGGGAGGGAAGCCCAGATTTGTGTCTAATCGGTTTGGTTTATTCTGAAAGAGGTTATTTTAAGTTTAGATAAAAATACATGTTTTGCAAAGCTGTTGAATTATGTACTGCAAAAGTTTCCCAATTTTCGAAGCGCCCTTGGCATTGATCATACAATCTGTATACAAGCTTTTCAAATTCCCTAAAAATTTTACAGACTAAGAAAAAAAAAGTTAATTTTTTACACATTTTAAATGTGAAAACATGTCTTCTGTTGAAAATAAAAGGAACACACCTGATATCGTTGTTTCTCTCTCTCTGTCTCACTCCCTTTCTGAAACAAACACATAAATACACACACACCCCTTACAGCTGTGCACACACAGCTAATTCGTGGTGGCATGAGTTTTCAGAGAGCGGTTGTTTCTTACGGCAGGCTGAGCCGGCACGCGCGGCCACCTTCATGTAAAGAACTCTAGACTGCAGCTGGCAGCCATGTGCCAAAGAAGAAATCCAAGGTGTGGGTGAAAAGCTTTGACTGTTCTAATAAAAAGGGTTAACCTTGACTAGACATGAGCATTATGGATGTTACAGAGGTGTTAAAACACCTACTTCCTGTTGCTCCAGCCTGACAAAACAATGTAAAGATGAGACGTCTCTGGAGAAAGCGTGAACTAGGCAAAGGGCTAAAACCAGAGTGAACACTGGCGTGGCCGGCACTTGGCAGGGTGGTTTGCAACGGTTGTAATGTGTACTGAATTCAGTACTGAATACAGGCACATCTGAAACATCAGTTGGGTTTTTTGTGCATCTTTATTAGAAAGATAAACCTTTACTTTGCTCAGGTATGAAATATTTTTAACCATTTATTTCAGGATGAATCCAGGTATTAGAATCAGTTTTAGTAGCTTAAACACAAAATCTGATGTTAAAGCTTAGCAAAAAAACTCCCCAATGTATTTGGTGGGTATTCTATTTGAGTCATTTACTTTTATCCTTCTGGTTTTATCCTTTGGTAGAACAAAAATAGCCCCTTAGTCCCTACCTTCCTGGAGCTTGCAGCCAAATGAAAATTAAACATGCATGCACACCGAACTAGACTAAAGTGGATATAAAATTTGTTGATGTTTAAATTAAACGTTCAACATTACTGTAATGTAGTGTTTAAAATGTAAATTAGAAATCTGTCCTTTGTGTTTCTTGATATGAACATTTAAATAAAAATTATAAATAATCTTAAAAACTACAGTTATTTGAGAGTTTACCATTTGAAAAGATGCTGAAATATTTAATTGCAGGTCATTTATAAAATATGAAAGATAATTTGAAGCTAGTACAAATCAGTGGCATTTTAAGCAGCTTTGGTCTCGTTTTCAGCCACTTGGGTTTTCTGGATTAACTTAAATCAAACACATGTCCATCTCTCCTGGATTCTGAGTTTGAATTTTATTAACCAACCTGAAAACATACTGGTACTGGTCATAAAATGGAATTAAAAAAGTAAATTTATTTCAGTTATTCCAATCATAGGTTCATTCATTACTGATTTGATTTAAATGTTTCTTTAATTTTGTTGATTACAACTGTCTACATTAGAATATTGTGAAAAGGTTCACACTCCTGGTGCCACACTCTAATCAGCTAATTAACTCAAAACACCTGCAAAAACCTTTCATGGTCTCTCAGGCCTAGTCCACACGTAGCCGGGTTTTTTTTTTAAACGAATATCCGCCTCTCCAAAAACTTGCATCCACACCACCTCGTTTAAAAAAAAAACTGTCCACACGTACCCGGATAAATACGTTGTTAAGGAGTATGTCTGTGAAGGTTCTCAGTCATCCAGGTCATTGTAGTCTAATGAGCTTTGAAAGAAAAGCGTCTGGACTTCTTTGAGTTGCTCAAAGACGTTTCACCTCTCATCCGAGAGGCTTCTTCAGTTCTAAGGTCAAATGGTGGAGAGTCCCAGATTTAAACCCAGTGGGAGTTTCCCCCCGAAGAGGGAACAAAAGACCCCCTGATGATCTTCTACATAAACACATTGAGGGTGGGTGTGGGTCCTATTCAGCCAGAGTTTCGGGTGAGCTCATTGTGAAACCTGGCCCCACCCTATCATGTGAATTCCTGAGGTCAGATGGCCCAGGATATGCGTGGGCGTTGAGGCATCTGGGAAGGGATATCAAAACTGGATTATAGATGGCAGACAGTTGGTGTCGTAAACCGCCGCCTCTGTTCAAAGATGGTTGCTCACAGTGGACATAAATGGCTTCCTTTACTCCTCTTTCAAACCATCTGTCCTCTCTGTCCAAAATGTGAACGTTGGCATCCTCGAAAGAGTGACCTTTGTCCTTTAGATGCAAATGGACTGCTGAGTCCTGTCCCGTGGAGGTGGCTCTTCTATGTTGTGCCATGCGCTTGTGAAGTGGCTGTTTGGTTTCTCCGATGTAGAGGTCTGGGCATTCCTCGCTGCACTGTACAGCATACACCACATTGTTCAGTTTGTGTTTAGGAGTTTTGTCTTTCGGGTGAACCAGTTTGTGTCTGAGTGTGTTGCTGGGCCTGAAGTACACTGGTATGTTGTGTTTGGAGAAAACCCTCCTGAGTTTCTCTGATACACCGGCTACATAGGGGATGACAAGGTTGTTGCGTCTGTCTTTCTTATCCTCCCTCGCTGGTGTCTGGTCTTCTTTTCTGTGCATCTTTGCTGACTTCATAAACGCCCAATTAGGATAGCCACATGTTTTAAGTGATTCCTTTATATGTGTGTGTTCCTTCTTTTTCCCTTCCGGCTTAGAGGGAACATGTTCTGCCCGGTGGTGTAAGGTCTTGATTACTCCAAGTTTGTGTTCCAGAGGGTGATGTGAGTCGAAGAGGAGGCACTGGTCCGTGTGTGTGGGCTTCCGGTACACTTCAATGTTGAGGTTGCCATTTTCTTCAAGGTGCACAATGCAGTCCAGGAAAGGCAAGCAGTTGTCCTTTATGTTTTCCCTGGTGAACTTGATGTTTTTGTCCACGGCATTGATGTGCGTAGTGAAGGATTCCACTTCTTGTGTTTTGATTTTGACCCAGGTGTCATCCACATATCTGTACCAGTGGCTGGGTGCTCTCCCTTTAAAAGAGCCAAGAGCCTTTCTTTCCACTTCCTCCATGTAAAGGTTGGCTACAATAGGTGACACGGGGCAGCCCATGGTGCAGCCATGTTTTTGTCTGTAGAAACCTTCGTTGTATGTGAAATATGTAGTGGTGAGGCAGAGGTCTAACAGTGTGCAAATCTGATCGGGTGTGAAGTTGGTCCTGTCCTCCAAGGTGCTGTCTTCTTGTAGTCGTTTTCGGACAGTCTCCACTGCCTCCGTAGTGGGTGTGCAAGTGAAGAGGGAGACTACGTCAAAGGACACCACGGTTTCATCTGGATCCAGGGTCAGTTTCTGGACCTTGTCAGTGAAGTTGGTGGAGTTCTTGATGTGGTGTGGGGAGTTCCCCACCAGAGGTGCAAGGATAGTAGCAAGGTGTTTCGCGATGTTGTAGGTGACTGAATTTATGCTACTGACAATGGGTCTGAGAGGGATACCTTCCTTGTGGATCTTGGGAAGTCTGTAGATGCAGGGTATGGCATCTCCTGGATAAAGATGGTGATATGTCAGGCGGTTGATGGTTTTGTCCCTTTCAAGGCCTTGAAGGCAAGCTATAACTTTCTTTTTGTAGCTGCTTGTGGGGTCTCGCTTTAACCCCGGGTTTCCACGGGAGCCGTCAGCAGCACGTTACTGCAGCAGCACGTCTTGCTCACGTAAACTGCTGCTTGGCCCTTCCCACGAGACGCGAAGCAGCAGGGGGAGCAGCTGTCACCGACAGAGCACGAAGTCACACGAGTGACTTCGTCAGTAAACACAACAACAAGCAGGAGAAAATTACAACATGGTTTGTGTTTTATGTTCTGTCCGTTTTATAATCGCCAATACGGACCTGAAAAACAAAGGAGACCGCTAGCTAGGTGATAACTTCTCACGGGGACGCACAGTTAGTAACCTTTTTTAAAAGTAAAGCAACCGGAAGGCAGTACGTTCTTTATTCTGAAAATCTCGGTAGCTTCTCTCCATTTCCGCGTCCGATTTCCTGTCTTCCCTTCCCCAAAAATGTCGAACTTGACCCGTTTCAGAGGCGTTGCGCGTAGAAAATAGAACCGGCGCGTAAAGGCCGCGACATGCTGCTCCTGAGACGCGGCCGACTCGCGCTGCTGACGGCTCCGGTGGAAAAGGTTCTGTTGACCACAGCGGTTCCTATCAGCAGCTATGACGTGCTGCTGCAGTAACGTGCTGCTGACGGCTCCCATGGAAAGCTGGGGTAAGGCTTCATAGGTGTTGTTGTCACTGAGGAGAGTAGTGTAGGCGGCAGTACTTCCCCCGTCCTCTCGTCCTTCGTCTGTGGTCTTCCACAAGGAGCAGTAATTCCGCTTGCAAAAACAAACAAGCAAAAAGCGCTTGGACAATTGATAAAGCGAGCGCAGCTCTGAGGGCATCCATGCTGTCGGCTAGTGTAAACACAGGTCGCACACGTGATGTCAGCTTTTTTTTGTCGCGGAAAGTGACGTTGCGGACCTTAAAACTCCGGTTTTGTCCGTCCACACGCAGACACCCAAAACGGAGAAAACGCAGATCTTCACTTTGGCCGGAGTTTTTAAAAAGATCCGTTTTCGTGTGAAAAAAACTCCGTTTTCGTGTGGATGACAGGCCAAAACGTAGATATTTTTCTACCTATGCTTTCGTTCTTTTTTTAAACACAGAAACAGTTTTGTTTACCTGTTTGTAGCTACGGTTTCGCCGACAGCTGCCGGCTTCTTCAGGCTGACGCTGATGTTGGCGCGTCACTTCCTTCTCCGTTTATCTGCGGGCAGCAGAGGACGTTGTCGCCCTCTACTGCCCGCTCTCCCCTCTCCGACGATGCAGTCCCATGCATGGTCCAGCGTGTAAACTCCGTCGTCCCTGTTCATGGTCCCACATCCACGTCTCCTTATCTCTATTGCTTCCTTGATCCATCTTTTGTATTTTTGTTGTTCAGTGGTTATGATCCGTGTGTTGTCCCAGTCCATTATATGGTTTTCTCTTAAGCAATGATCTGTTACGGCTGACTTTTTTATTGTACTTTCTGCTTCTTCTTTTGCTGCTCTTGTGTGTTTACGATTTGCCTCTTTCTCGCACTCCTTTCTGTGTTCTATTGTCCGTGTATTGAGTTGGCGTCCGGTTTCTCCTATGTATGTTTTATTGCATATTTTGCATGGGATTTCGTAGATGACTCCACATTTTTGTCCAGCTGATATTTTGTCTTTTGGGTGCACTAGTCTGTTTCTAACTGTTGTGTATGGCTTTGTTGGTGTGTTTATGTTGTGTTTTTTCATTGTTGCTCTTATTTTTTCCGTTATGCCTCTGATGTATGGTAGGGTTATCACTGGTTTTGGTTCTTGTCTTTCTGGGTTTCTGGTTCTTTTTTTGGGTTGTTCTTTGCTTTCTGTTTTTGTTTGTTGTTTTCCTTTGTTTATTGCCCATGTCGGGTATCTGCAGGTCTTTAAAGCGTGTTGTATGTGTTTGTCCTCTTGTTTACGGTCTCTCTCTTCTGTTATTATGTTTGCTCGGTGATATAATGTTCTGATTACTGACATTTTGTGTATGGTGGGGTGTTCTGATGTCCATAATAAATATTGGTCTGTGTGTGTTGGTTTCCTGTATGTGTTTATGTTTAGGGTCCCGTCGGTCTGCCTGGTGATTTTCATGTCCATAAATGCTATGCTGCCTTCTGTTTCTAACTCATAAGTGAATTTTATGTTGCCCGTGTCGTCAATATTGTTTAAGTGTTGTGTTAGTGTTTCTGTTTGACCTTTTGGTATGATTTCCAGTATGTCGTCTACGTAGCGTTTCCATAGTTTTATTTTGCAGTTTGGGGGGGCGGTGGCTATGGCTTTTTGTTCCAGGTCTTCCATGAAAAACTCGCACAGGGTGGCTGATAACGGGTTACCCATGGCGAAGCCTTCCAGTTGTTTGTATATTGTGTTGTCGTATGTGAAGTAAGTGGAGTTAGCTACCAGTCCTATCAGTTGTGCTATGTCGTCTGCTGTGAGGTTTGTCCTTTTATGTAAAGTTTTGTCTTGTCTGATTCTGTTAACTACTATGTCTATGGTTTTTTGGGTTGGTGTTTTTGTGAACAGAGATGTGACGTCATGTGAGATGAGTATGTCGTTGTCTTCTATTGTAATTTCCTTTAGTTCTTTTACCAGTTCTATGCTGTTTTTGCAGTGTTGGTCTGTATTTCCTAATAACGGGCTGATGATTCTGCTGATATCTTTTGCCATGTTGTATGTTGGTGTACCTATGCTGTCTACTATTGGTCTAAGTGGGGTGTTTTGTTTGTGTATTTTTGGTGTTCCATATATTCTTGGTGTTATGTTTGCTGTGGGAATCCAGTGTTTGTACATTTTTTCTGTTATTTTGCCTTTTTCGTGCAGTGGCTTCAGTAATTTTTTCATGTTTTTCTTAATGTTTTCTGTTGGATCTTTTTTAAGTATTTCATAAGTATTTTTGTCTTCTAGCATCTGTTTCATCTGTTGTTTATATTTTTCTCTGTCCATAACTACTGTGGTTCTTCCTTTATCTGCCGGTAGAATAATTATCTGTTCATTTTTGGATAAAGCTGTCATGGCTGATTGTTCTTCTTTTGTAATATTGCTGTGTTGAATTTGGCTGTTTTTTAATATCCCAACTACGTTATTTCTGAGTTCTGCTTTCTTTCCCTCATCTGTGATCTGTTGACATGCTAGTTCTGTTGCTACAATAAATTCATCATATGGTATTACTTTTGGTGTGACTGCAAAGTTTAAACCTTTCTTTAATATGCTCTCTTCTGCTTCTGTTAGTTTGTATTGTGAAATTTTACATACCCATGAGTTTGGTGTGGAGTTGCCTTGTATTTCTCCCCTCTTTTTCTTGTTTATGAGTCTGTTTAACTTCTTTATGTGTCTTTCTTTCACTTTTATGAACTCTTGTTCCTGTTTTTCCATCATGTGTCCTTTAATTAGTTCCTCCATTTGTTTATCAAGTTTGTAATTCCTTTTCAAGTCCAGGTGTCCTCTTTCCAGTTCGTCCTCCACACGCCTCTGTTTGGTTATGACGTTCCTTATCCTCTCCTTGAGCAGTGCTCTCTGTGCTCTTTCTATTATATTTTGTGCTGTCTGGGTCCGGATCGATGTTTTCAGCTGTAGGCTTGTGGGTGTGATGTTTTCGTCCCGGCATCTTAAACAGAAGCGAAGGTGGTTTCTTAGACGTGCGCGTTTCTGGTGTAATCGTTCCAAACGGCGGAAGTCCTTCGTTCCTTGTTGTCCGTATTTCTCTTTGAACATCTTAGGTGTGTTCTTGCTGTGTCTTTGTAAATCCATGCTTTCGTTCTTTTTTAAACACAGAAACAGTTTTGTTTACCTGTTTGTAGCTACGGTTTCGCCGACAGCTGCCGGCTTCTTCAGGCTGACGCTGATGTTGGCGCGTCACTTCCTTCTCCGTTTATCTGCGGGCAGCAGAGGACGTTGTCGCCCTCTGCTGCCCGCTCTCCGCAGATAAACGGAGAAGGAAGTGACGCGCCACCATCAGCGTCAGCCTGAAGAAGCCGGCAGCTGTCGGCGAAACCGTAGCTACAAACAGGTAAACAAAACTGTTTCTGTGTTTAAAAAAGAACGAAAGCATGGATTTACAAAGACACAGCAAGAACACACCTAAGATATTTTTCTACGTTTTGGCAGATCCCCGGCTACGTGTGGACAGGGCCTCAGTCTAGTTCTGTAAGCTACACAATCATGGGGAAGACATCTGACCTGACAGTTGTCCAAAAGATGACCATTGACACCTTTCACAAGGAGGGCAGGACATAAAATGTTGCTAAAGAGGGAGGCTGTGTCCAAGCTCAGTTATAGAGATGGAAGGACAAGATGTGGTAAAAAATAAAACAGTGTACAAGCCTGTTACGGCTGCTGCCTTTTTGCCCCTGGGGATGGTTTTCTCCTGCCTCCACAAAGGCTCAGCAATCATGAGAGACCACCCCTCCTCCTCCTTATCAGCTCATCAGCCCCAGTGCAGCATAAAACAGAGGAGCTGCTACTGGAAAGGAACGGAGACTGAGTGACCGGATCTGTGCCATGGCTTTTTGCTGGCTCCACTGGTGTTTTAAAGTTTTTTTTAGTGGTTTTAGTCAGGCTGTTTTTAATGGGTAAAAGCAAGAGTGCTTTAACATTTTAAAACAGGCGAGGGACCAGAGTGCTAGCTCCCTCTGGTGCTCCAAACTTGTGAGTATGTTCAGTGGACCTGGTGTGTTACGTTTGGGAGCATTTTAGATGTCTGTTTTAATAGAGAATCCCCATTTCAAGCATGTCACCACTAGCCTTTTAAACACTACATATTGACCTTCTAATGGAGCTTTGTGTTTTAAAATATTTATAGTAAAAAGCATTGTTAGATATTTTTATTATTCTGCACATGCCTCTGTGTTACGACACTGTCCTCCATTTTAAAAACGACCCCTGGTTGTAACAAAGCATTAGGGATAACCACACCCTGGAGAGGATTGTGAAACAAAACTTGTCAAAAATGGGGGGGGAGAGTCGCAAAGAGTAGACTGCAGCTGTAGTCTGCGCTTCAAGAACCACCACACACAGATGTATGCAAGACAGGTTTCAGCCGTCGCATTCTGTGTCAAGACATTCTTGAACAAGAGACAGCATCAGAAGTGTCTCTGTGGCTAAAAACAAAAAGGACTGGACTGCTGCTGAGCGGTCAAAAGTTATGTTCTCTGGTGGAAGTAGATGTTACATTTCCTTTGGAAATCAAGGTCCCAGAGTCTGGAGAAGGAGAGAAGCACAGAATCATTGTTGCTTGAGGTCCAGTGTAAAGTTTCTAGTCAGCATCTATGTTTACAAGGCAAAAGTAATGAATGCCCAATCAGGTCAACAACTCTTCATGTAAACATGTCAACTGGAATATGAAATTTCACTCCGATTGACAGCGGTGGTTTTGTCCGATCACCATTCCAATTGATATCCATGTACACACCCATTCGAATTGATGGGAGTAAAATAATGCCCACTGCGCATGTGTGCAACTTTAGCATGACGTCTTTCTGCTTTTGCAGACACTCAGGACAAGTGGAAAACATGACGGGAGGTAAACAGAAGTTATCCTGGTCTCTCCTGTGGAGGAGCAGTAGCATTACGTACTGCTGAGCCTGTAGCTTGGTTAAAGCGATAAAAACAAAAGCATACAGGTAAAAATGCAAAAAACGTTCCATAATGGAGGAAAAAACACAAGTCAACGGACAAAGCTAGAGAATAAGAAAATAAAATGTGAGAGAAATGACATTCGGACCAGAAAGCGTTTGTTTACACTATTTTTTCCGGGAAAGAGAACTCTGCACATGCTCAACCTATTTAATCCGATTAAATGCTTGGTGCTTGTATACTCACAGCATGATCGGATCATTTCAGTTAGTGTCCATATAAACAGACAATTGGGATTTCTGGTCAACCAAGATTAGAATCGGATTGGGGAAATTAGGCGGATATAAACGTAGCTAGTGACGGTTTGGGGTGCCATGTCATCTGCTGGTGTTGGTCCATTGTGTTTTCTGAGGTCCAAGGTCAACGCAGCTGTCTAAAAGGAAGTTTTAGAACACTTCCTGCTTCCTGCTCCTGACCAACTTCATGGAGACAAAGATTTCATTTTCCAACGGGACTTGGCACCTGCACACTGCCAAAGCTACCAGTACCTGGTTTCTGGTATCCCTGTTCTTGATTGGCCAGCAAACTTGCCTGACCTCAACCCCATAGACAATCTATGGGTATTGTGAAAAGGACCGTGCAACATGCCAGACCCAACAATTCAGAAGAGCTGAAGGTCACTATCAGAGCAACATGGACTTTTCCATAACACCTGATCAACTGCATGCCACGCCACATTGCTGCAGTAATCCAGGTCAAATGAGCCCCAACTAATTATTGAGTGCTGTTCATGCTCATACTTTTTATGTTCATACTTTTCATTGGGCCAACATTTCTAAAATGTCTTTATTTTGCATTGGTCTTATTGATATTCTAATATTGTGAGATACTGAATTTGAGATTTTCATTAGTTGTCAGTTGAATCATCAAAACTAAAGAAATAAAAATTTGAAATATATAAGTCGGAGTGTAAAGAATTAATCTAATGTCAAAGTTTTACTTTTTGAATTGAATTACGGAAATGAATCAATTAATATTCTAATATTATGACCAGCACTTGTATATTCATAAATAGCAAGAGAGAAAGTAACTGACCAATGTTTTGGACACACAAGTGAAGAGAGGAGCGGAGCTGTCAACTGATCACCACCTGGTAGTGAGTTGGATCAGATGGCAGGGGAAGATGCCACGTAGACCTGGCAGACCCAAATGCATAGTGAGGGTCTGCTGGAAACCTGGCAGAAGAAGCAGGCAAGACGGCCTTCAACTCCCACCTCCGGCAGAGCTTTGACCACATCCCGAGAGCAGTGGGGGACATTGAGTCCGAGTGGGCCTTGTTCCACTCTGCGATTGTTGAGGCGGCTGTTGCTAGCTGTGGTCGCAAGGTGGCCGGTGCCAGTCGTGGTGGCAATCCCCATACCCGCTGGTGGACACCAGAGGTTCGGGGAGCCGTCAGGCTGACGAAGGAGGCCTACAGGGCATGGCTAGTCTGTGGGTCTCCGGAGGCAGCAGACAGGTACCGGATAGCCAAGCGGGGTGCAGCAGTGGCAGTTGCCAAGGCTAAATCTCGGGCGTGGGAGGAGTTTGGTGAGGCCATGGAGAAAGACTATCGATTGGCTCCAAAGAGGTTCTGGCAAACTGTCCGGCGCCTCAGGACAGGAAGGCAGCATCTCATTCACACCGTTTACAGTGGGGATGGGGAGCTGCTGATGTCAACTGGGGCTATAGTCGGACGGTGGAAGGAATACTTTGAGGAGCTCCTCAATCCCACCTATGCGCATTACGAGGAGGAACCAGAGCCGGGAGACCTGGGGATGGACTGTCCAATCTCGGGGGCAGAAGTTGCTGAGGTAGTCAAAAAACTCCAAGTGGCGGAGCCCCGGGGGAGGATGAGATTTGTCCTGGGTATCTCAAGGCTGTGGATGTTGTAGGGCTGTCGTGGTTGACATGCCTCTGCAACATTGCGTGGTCATCGGGGGCAGTTCCTAGGGAGTGGCAGACCGGGGTGGTGGTCCCCATCTTTAAGAAGCGTGACCTGAGGGTGTGTTCCAACTATAGGGGGATCACACTCCTCAACCTCCCTGGAAAGGTCTACTCCAAGGTATTGGAGAGGAGGGTCCGATTGATAGTTGAATCTCAGATAGAGGAGGAGCAATGTGGTTTTCGTCCTGGCCGTGGAACTGTGGACCAGCTCTATACCCTTGCAAGGATGATGGAGGGGGCATGGGAGTTTGCCCAACCAATCCACATGTGTTTTGTGGATTTGGAGAAGGCTTATGACCGTGTCCCCAGGGCCGCCCTGTGGGGGACGCTCCAGGAGTATGGGGTGGGTGGCTTTCTGTTAAGGGCCATTCAGTCCCTTTACCAGAGGAGCGTGAGTTTGGTCCGCATAGCCGGTAGTAAGTCGGACCTGTTCCCGGTGAGGGTTGGACTCCGCCAGGGCTGCCCTTTGTCACCGGTTCTGTTCATTACCATTATGGACAGAATTTATAGGTGCAGCTGTGGTGTGGAGTGTGTCGAGTTTGGTGGCAGGAGAATCTCGTCTCTGCTTTTTGAGGATGATGTGGTCCTCCTAGCTTCATCCAGCTCTGACCTTCAGCACTTGCTGGGTAGGTTTCGCGGCCGAGTGTGAAGCAGCTGGGATGAGGATCAGCACCTCCAAATCTGAGACCATGGTTCTCGACCAGAAAAGGGTGGCTTGCCAACTCCGGGTCGGGGGAGAGGTCCTACCTCAAGTGGAGGAGTTTAAGTATCTCGGGGTCTTGTTCACGAGTGAGGGTAGGAGGGATCGGGAGATCGACAGGCGGATTGGTTCGGCATCAGCAGTGATGCGGGCGCTGAGCCGATCTGTCGTGGGGAAGAGGGAGCTGAGCCAGAAAGCCACGCTCTCGATTTACCGGTCCATCTACGTCCCAATCCTCACCTATGGTCATGAGCTTTGGGTAATGACTGAAAGAACGAGATCGCGGATACAAGCGGCCGAAATGAATTTCCTCCGTAGGGTGGCCGGGCTCAACCTTAGAGATAGGGTGAGGAGCTCGGACATTCGGGAGGGACTCGGGAGTAGAACCGCTGCTCCTCCGGATAGAAAGGAGTCAGTTGAGGTGGTTTGGGCATCTGATCAGGATGCCTCCTGGACGCCTCCCTGGGGAGGTGTTTCGGGCATGTCCTGCCAGCAGGAGCCCCCCGGGTCGACCCAGGACAAGTTGGAGAGGTTACGTCTCCAATCTGGTCCGGAAACGCCTTGGGGTCCTGCTGGAGGAGCTGGTGGACAAGGCCGGGGAGAGGACGGTCTGAAGCTACCTAGTTGGGATGCTGCCCCCACGACCCGGACCCGGATAAGCGGAGGAAAACGACGACGACAAGAGAGGAAGACAGACGATCTTTTATATAGCACCTCTAAAGATAAAAATCACAAGGTGCTTTACAAGAACAAAAACTATTTTAAATATAAAAAAGATTTTAAGAAGTTATTAAAAAATATGTTTAAAATGAGAAAAAATGTGATTAAAATGTAAGGAAAGGAAGAAAGAAAATGAATAGTAAAGAGGGAAATGATTTGATTCCGGGAAAGGCGGATTAAGTAGAAAGAGCAAGGGCAGAACAAAGAGAGACTGGTGAAGGTCACACCAAAGCCAGCTTGAACAAGTGAGTCTTCAGCTGCTTTTTAAAGGAGACCACTGAGTCCACTAATCTCAGACTCAGGGGGAGAGAGTTCCAGAGTCTGGGGGCCACAGCAGCAAATGATCTGTCACCTTTGACCTTTAGCCTGGTGCTGCGCAACCAGTAGGGTGTAGGCTTTGGTCACTGGACCTCAGGGACCTGCTGGGGGTGTAGGGACTGAGAAGATCACCAATTTATGATGGTGGTTGTCCATGTAAGGCCCTAAAGACCAGAACCAGGATCTTGAAATGAACCCTGAAGTTGACTGGCAGCCAGTGAAGCTGGAGGAGAAGCGGGGCGATGTGGGTGTGTTTGGAGGACTTGGTCAGAAGCCGAGCACAGGCGTTCTGAACCACCTGTAGACGGTTCAGGGAGGTTCTGCTCAGACACGTGAAAAGAGAGTTACAGTAGTCTAAGCGTGAGGAGATGAAGGTGTGGAGAACTGTCTCAAGTTCAGAGCGGGACAGAATGGGACTCAGCTTAGCAATGTTCCTGAGATGGAAGAAGGAAGAGCCAACAAGAGAACTGACATGAGAATCCAGGGTGAGAGCTGGGTCAAAGGTCACACCAAGATTCCTGACAGAGGGTTTGGAGTGAGAAGCAAGCTGACCAAGAGAGTCTCTGACTTTGGGAACCAGCTTGTCTGGGGCACAGATGAGGAAACCAGTAAACCATATATTAAATATTTACAAATATATATAATCGCTGGAACATGTTAACAGTACGAAAAAAGAAAAATTATTCACATTCATAAAACTGATCATCTGTGTGATTGATCTAATATTTATTTTAGGTTTTTTATTGCCATGGTAACTGCAGCTGATGAAGACAATAAACTACAGCTGAACGCAGCAACAAGTGGATGTGAGGAGAGAACTTAAAATATATATTAAACAGCTAATCTGCCTTTGACCAATTTGTATAATGGTAAATTGTGCTTTCTTACATTTTTTTAAGTCTTGTACCCCCCCCCCCCCCACACACACACACACACACACACACTATTGTCTCTTGAACTCACTC
Organism: Nothobranchius furzeri; assembly: GCF_043380555.1. Taxonomy (NCBI): domain Eukaryota; kingdom Metazoa; phylum Chordata; class Actinopteri; order Cyprinodontiformes; family Nothobranchiidae; genus Nothobranchius; species Nothobranchius furzeri. Next base: position 61,382,532 of record NC_091756.1, on the reverse strand, counting down.
TGCCACCAGCCAGATGCCTAGAACGCTGCCGTCTATCTCCTTATTCACCAGAGCTTGGACGTCTTTAATGGCCTGATTGAGAGTGCCGGGCTGTGGAGACAAACACAAGGGTGTCAGTGTCTAATGTTTCACTATGACAATCATAATGCGTGCACAGAAAGCTTGATGGGGAATCTTTAAGGCAGATGTGTGTCAGGGACTGATAAAATGTCAGCATGTCTGAGCATCAAAGAAAACAAAATCACAATAAACAAAGAAACATGATATGTATGTAGGTGGAAATAAAATAGAGCTGTCCAAGTCTGATCAGCGAGACATTTGAACACACGTGGGAATGACTTGAAGCATAACTCTGTACTTCTACACTGAAACTGTCAGCTGTGAGCATTTTCTTTTTTCATGATTCTAATTTTGCCCTTTTCTTGGTTTCACGATTTATTCCCAAATTGGCAAACTTGAACAGATTATGAGTTCAAACTGAGGACTCCTGACATGGGATGGATTCCACTGCAATCCAGTACAACAGGCCTGCAAAAAGCTGTTGCTCGACAACAACACCTTCCCACTGCAGGCATTTCTGCTAGATTAATATGTTTTGTTGACATTCGCTTATTCTGCATGATTTAAATTCTTCAAATGCAACTCCTGCATGAACAGTCTACAATCCCAAATTGACAGAAGACGTGACGTCACATGCAACTTGTGTTTACAGCTGCAATACGACTCAGAAGGTGTGCAAAAAAGATGACCCAGTGATAAAAGGAAGCTCCTTTTGGTTATCTGACATATTGCGGTGATATCTCTGAAAAACATCAGATAAGTATCTGATTCAACAACAAATAAAGTTAAGACACTCCAGATGTCAATCAAATCCCAAGTAAATGTCGTGGAAAATAGCAGTCAGCCAGTTAGAAGCCAAATGTTTCCAATCCTAACATTACAGATCAACTACCCAGGACTTAATCCACAAGACACTCAAAGCCTAGATGTCCAAGAAGTCTGTGATTGTTTCTACTCTGGACTTTTGGAAATGTTGTTTCGTGGCATCAAAGGACTGTGATCTGATCTCAGTGTGCCCGGCAAGAGGCTATGTAAACACTAAAAGATTTTCCTGTAGTAGAATGCAGTATCTTTTTGGGGAAAACCTGGTCTGATGCGAAGAGACGGCATCCATCCCTCTTTAGATGGAGCAGCTCTTCTTTCTAGGAACATGGCCAGTTTTGTTAGTCCTCCATGACAACCCAGGGTCCAGACCAGGAAGCAGAGTCGTAGTTTAACCCACCCCTCTGCAGCTTCTGTACTGTTACCCACCCACTACCCCATAGAGACAGTGTCCTGCCCGCGGCCAAAATCACACAGATTAAATATCAGGCTTAATAAAGCAAATCATGGAAATCTCATGAATGTTAGAACAAATTCAACTGAGCAGAAAACTAGAAAAATTAAATGTGAGTTATTGAACATTAGATCTATTTTTTCAAAGACTTTGTTAGTGACTTTATTTGTGATAATCAGATCTCTTTGCTCTCTCTCACAGAATCCTGGCTGCAGCAAGAGGACTATGTTAGCTTAAACGAGTCGACTCCTTCTAATTATTTAGATCATCATATTGCTCGAAGTATAGGGCGAGGAGGAGGAGTAGCAACCATTTTTCATTCTGACTTAGTAATCAATCCCTTACCAATTAATAGCTACAGTTCGTTCGAACATCTTATTCTTAGTTTTCCTAATCCAGATAGCAAAACTGTAAAACCACTCTTGTTTGTAGTTTTATATCGTCCACCAGGCCCTTACTCTGAGTTTTTGGATCAGATCTCTGATTTTTTATCTGATTTGGTGCTAAATACTGATAAGGTCATTGTAGTGGGGGATTTTAATATTCATGTGGACATCGAAAATGATAGTCTCAATGTAGCCTTTAGTAATATCTTAGACTCAATTGGTTTTACTCAAAGAATACATAGCTCCACCCACTCCTGCCATCATACATTGGACCTTATGCTGACTTATGGCAAAAAGTGTGAGGAAATAACGATCTTTCCACATAATCCAGTCCTCTCTGACCACTTTCTGATAACCTTTGAGTTTTTTATAACTGAGTTCTCAAAACATGAAAGTAAATTTCACTATCGTCGGTCTCTATCTGACAGCGTTGTTGCATCTTTTAAATCAACTGTTCCATCTTTACTGTCCTCAGCATCTCAGAGGAACGTAGCAGAGGGCAATATTTTCAGTTCTAGCCCCTCACAAATTGATACCTTAGTTCATAATGCTAATTCCTCTTTACGTGTGGCATTAGATGATGTTGCCCCTTTAAAAAAGAAGGTAATTAGGGACAGGAAGTTGGCTCCCTGGTTTAACTCTCATCTACGAGCCTTAAAACAAAACTCTAGGAAATTGGAGAGAACATGGCGCTCTACGTACCATGAGGAGGCCTACCTATCCTGGAAAAATAGTCTTGTGCTTTATAAAAATAAGCTTCGACAAACTAGAACTGCTCATTTCTCAGCGTCAATTGAGGAGAATAAGCATAATCCTAAATTTCTTTTCAGTACAGTTGCTAAACTTACACAGAATCATAGCTCTGAGCCATCTATTCCCTTAGCCCTCAGCAGCAATGACTTCATGGGATTTTTTACAAGTAAAATTAATTCTATTAGAAACAAAATCTTTAGCATCCTCCCTAATGCGATTTCTTCTTCCTCAGTAAGTGAGGCAGCATCAGAGGTAACTGTAGAACCTCATCTGTGCTTCAACCGTTTTGATCCAGTTGAGCTTTCAGAGTTATCAAAAATATTAGCTTCATCTAAACTAGAGCTGAAACGATTCCTCGAGTACCTCGAATAATTCGAGTACAAAAATCCTCGAGTCAAATTCTCTGCCTCGAGGATTCGTTTAATTCATATTTAATTAATTCATGGCTTTGCAATCGCCCGGGGTCATGTTTCACCCGGACCGAAATAAGTGACGCACATGCCCACTGAACTGAATGCACACGCGAGTAGCGAATATAACTTAACTTTCTCTTAAACCATGGAGGACAACTTGAACCCCGGTGGAGTGTGAAAAAGACAGAAAATGTCAAAGTTGTGGGACCATTTTTCACGTCGTAAGGCGGAAAACATAGTCCAGTGTAAATACTGTAAAATGGATTTAGCCTACCACAACACCACATCCTCCGTGCTGCAGCACCTGTAAATGTCACTTCTGCAAGCGGACTCGGAGCCTCTACAAGATAATGCTTTTTAGCCTGTTTTTCTATATATTCTGCGGACTCTGCGACTTTTTCGTTTGTAGCACTCAGTTTCAGCTCACACCGTACGTCTGGTAGCAACACGTCGGACTTAAAATGTGCTAAAAAATAGCAGTTTTTACACAACACGTCGGACTTTTTATTGTGTTATTGATGTCTGTTGTCCCTCGGGGTTTCTGCAGGAGGACACGGGTATTTATGAGAGTGGCGGAGGAAAACGAAAGAAAGTAAATAAATGTTTTGTGATCAGTATAATTTGACAAAACCACAGCAAACATGCTTTTGGCAATCCTTGTTAGTGTGAGAAAAAAAAGTGTGGAAATTAAAACGGACGTGTGTTAATAGGGAAACAGCCGGCGAGCTGTTTGCGTCGTGAGCGGTTCTGGTTCTGTTTGGGCCGCAGCCGCTCGCAGCGTTATCCTCCTAGTTTTTGTCTGGCTTGCAGGCTAGCAGATTCTCGCACGAGGGGAAAATCGGCTCAGGTTGTTTACTTATTTTTAGCACAGGCATTTGTTTACTGTGAAGTAAAGTTGAAGTGCTGAAGTTATGCAAACTAATTTTGAATAAAACTTGAAGAATAACTGGCAATTGCTTTCTCATTTCAAGAGGTCTTTCATAATTATAACATGCTATTTGATATCAAATCAAATCACTTTTATTGTCACGTCACATGTGCAGGTACACTGGTACAGTACATGCGAGTGAAATTCTTGTGTGCGAGCTTCACAGCAACAGAGTTGTGCAAAAATACAGTAATGTAAAAACAAGTAAAATATAAAAATGGCTAATCTAAGTATACAAATGAATAAAGTAAACAATAAGATAAGAGATGTAAAATATACAGAGGTTGGTATGTGCAAAACAGTGGCATTAATGTACAGTATGGAGCGTGCAATGTTGGAACTTGGTGGAGCTCGCGACGAGGCAGCCATACTCTGCGCCATCTTGGCTCATCAACATATGATATAAAGGTTTATAAACACAAAAGGGTAATTTATTAGAGTACTCGATTAATCGAAAAAAAGATTCGATAGAGTACTCGATTACAAAAATATTCGATAGCTGCAGCCCTAATCTAAACCTTCAACTTGCATTTTAGATCCAATCCCAACCAAATTATTTAAAGATGCATTTCCTTTGGTTACTGTCCCCATTCTAGATGTAATCAATCTATCCTTAGTAAATGGGTATGTACCACAAGATTTTAAGGTTGCTGTAATGTAACATGCCTCCTTCTAAAAAGGCTAGGTTCTCCAGAGTTATCTCTGTAGTTATGCTGCTATAGACTTACCCCCAAATTCCACTACCTCCGCTCCGGTCTGCCCCCGCCTTCTGCAGCCGCTCGCTTCTGAACTAAATTTTTACCGGTACCCGCTCTACAACGGCTCCGCTCCGGTGCGGAGACCTGAGGGGGGCAAACAAGCATGCGCGGGATTTTTGAGATCTTGCGATACAGTCAGAGCAATAAACGCGGAAGTTAGATCCAAACACCCGTTGTGTGGGAGAAGCATCGAAATGAACTGTTTAATCTGCCCATCATTTGTGTTGAGAGATCAGCAGTGTTTGGATCAACAAAGTGTGACTACTTTGATAGTGGAAACTGTATTTATGGCTTACTTTTGTGCATTTAAAGTTCAGCCGCCATTGATAGTTTTTAAAAGTTGTTAAACCTGTGCATATGAAACAAAAAACGCCTTTTGTTTATCGATTTATTGTGAAATAACAGAAGTTGTGCTTGCTCCCTTTCCTGTTGGGCGGTTGTGATTCCTGTCCATTGACTGCGGAGGTGCTCCGGCGTCCGGCAAAAATAGGATTGATTCTATTTTTGCCGGAACAGAGGGCAGCTCACTGCGCCACATTGCCGCAGCACGGCCGCAGTAGTGGAATTGCTCTGATTGACTACAACGGGACCGATTTTGCTCCAGAGTTCGTGTCGGAGCGGAGCGGATGTAGTGGAATTTGGGGGTTAGACTGCTGGAGGATACACTGACCACTTTTCACACTACTATTTTCTTCTACAATCTGCTCTTTAACTGTATTATTTTCTGCAGTTTCAGCTGTTAACTTTATTTTTTCTCTAATCAATCTATCCTTAGTAAATGGGTATGTACCACAAGATTTTAAGGTTGCTGTAATCGAACCTTCACTTAAGAAGGCTTCTCTGGATCCAGATGACCCAATGAATTATAGACCAATATCTAACCTTCCATTTTTATCCAAAGTCCTGGAGAAAATAGTGGCCATCCAAGTATGTGAGCATTTAAACACTAATGCTCTGTTTGAGGAATTTCAGTCTGGTTTTAGAGAGTATCACAGTACTGAAACTGCATTAGTGAGAGTTACAAATGATATTCTCATGGCCTCAGATAAGAATCTTGTTTCTGTTCTAGTCTTGTTAGATCTCAGTGCTGCCTTTGACACAGTTGATCACAATGTTCTTTTAGAAAGACTTGAACATGTTGAAGGGATCAAAGGAACAGCGTTAGGCTGGTTTAAATCCTACCTGTCTGACAGATTTCATTTTGTAAATGTACATGACAAATCTTCTTTATACTCCAGGGTTACTTGCGGAGTACCACAGGGTTCAGTGCTTGGACTAATTCTTTTTACTATATATATATGCTCCCAATTGGTAAAATCATTAGACAGTATGGGATAAACTTCCACTGTTATGCTGACGATACCCAGTTATATTTATCCATTAACCCTGATGAACCTAATCGGTTGGGTAGATTACAGGCTTGTCTTGAGGACATAAAAATTGGATGACTCTAAACTTTTTGCTTTTAAATCAAGACAAGACGGAAGTTCTCATCTTTGGACCAGAAATCCAGAAAAGGAAATTACTTAGTCAATCACCTGACCTGAATGGCATTACATTAATCTCCGAGAACAAAGAAAGGAAACTTGGTGTTATCTTTGACCAGGACATGTCATTCAAATCCCAGGTTAAACAGGTTTGTAGGATTTCCCTTTTCCACCTTCGGAATGTTGCTAAGATTAGAAGCATCCTTTCCAGGAGTGATGCTGAAAAACTAGTTCATGCATTTATTACATCAAGACTGGATTACTGTAATCCATTACTCTCAGGAAGTCCACAGAATGTAGTTAAAAGTCTTCAGCTTGACCAAAATGCTGCAGCTAGAGTTCTGATGAGATCTAAAAAGAGAGATCATATCTCTCCTGTCTTAGCTTCCCAACATTGGCTACCTGTTAAATTCAGAATAGATTTTAAGATCCTTCTTCTCACATATAAAGCTCTTAATAATCAAGGTCCATCATACATCTGTGATCTGATTGTTCCATATGTTCCTAACCGAGCACTTCGCTCTCAGACTGCAGGTCTACTGGTGGTTCCCAGAATATCTAAAATTAGGATGGGAGGCAGATCTTTTAGTTATCAGGCTCCTCTCCTGTGGAACCAGCTCCCAGCTTTAGTCTGTGAGGCAGACACTTTGTCTACTTTTAAGAATAGGCTTAAAACATTTTTATTTGATAGGGCCTATGGTTAAAATCTGATGTTAGCCTAGATCTGGACAAGTGGGGGAGTACAGGGAAGTGGAGTGTACAGTCGGTAAAGATGGCTCTCCCTTGCCCTGCCTCCAACATGCCTACATCTAAATAGGATAGATTATCCAGAGTTATCTCTGTAGTTATGCTGCTATAGGCTTAGACTGCTGGAGGATGCACTGACCACTTTCCACACTCTACTGCTTTCTTCTACAATCTGCTCTTTAACTGTGTTATTTCCTGCTATTTCAGCTGTTAACTTTATATTCTCTCTAAGTGTTTTCTCCCCAGAAGAAGCTACAACGATGTTCTGCTGAGCTGTGGTGGCCTCATGGAGGGGGCCATCGACTAGCACACTGCTGCTAACCACTAAAACATTCTCCCTCTCCTGATAATAACTTTTTGCTTTCCTTGACGTTAGACGTGCTACTACTAGTTTATCTGTTTAATTATAGATCCACTAGGATAAATACAATAAAGTTGATCTCTCACCAAATAGAATATTTACTAAGACATCACAATATAACTGTAGACACATTACTTGGGGTGGGAGGGTGGGTGTGTGTGTGTGTGTGTGTGCGTGTGCGTGTGTGTGCTCTGTCTTCTCGATCCCCAGTGAGTCGTGGAGGATGGCTGCTTATACTGAGCGAGGATCCTCTGGAGGTTTCTTCCTGTTAAAAGGGAGTTTTCCTCTCCACTGTCACTTTATGCTTGCTTAGTATGAGGATTGCTGTATAGTCACTGACACTAGTCAGTGACTTGATGCAATTTGCTGGGTTCCTTATATAGGAAACATTATTTCTGATTGGCTTAATAAACTGACCTGGATTTGAATGTTTATTATGTGAAGTGCCTTGAGATGACTTGTCGTGATTTGGCGCTTTATAAATGAAATTGAATTTAATTTAATCTCTTGGTCAAATATCTCTGGCTGCTTAATTTTTAGCTCTTTTTCTAAAGAAATATTTAAGTATGTACATTAGCACAACAGTTTATTTACATGCAATTGTAAAATTGTTCACGCATCCATTTGGATGGATGGATGGATGGGTAAATTAGTAAAACACCAGATATAACACCAGAAAATTAGCCAACCAGAAGAGCGGGAGCTTGTGATGTCAGGCTGCTATGGTCAGAATGAATAAAGAATAAAGGCAGAATTGTTTGCTGATAGGAGGAATTAAACAGATGGAATAAACGACCCGTGTGAGTTCATCTCAGTAAGTTGACCTCGCCTTTTACAAACACAGATAACAGACGTCCAATGTTCAGAATGCCTGCATCTGTGCAGCGCTGAATGTATTTACACTTTTCATTGATACAGTAAACCTCACGGGCCTTGGCTGAACACATGATAACACTACAAGGTTGGGTTCATGTCACACAAAGATTTTTGCACCAAAACTCCACAAATATCTGATTTCTGTTAGCATTTTTTGAACAAAAATAATCTTATAAGCACTTTTGGCATGAATATTTTTATTTTTAGGTTTGAACCAGGCCCCCACAATGCGGGACAGAAATTGAGGCCAATGCGGAAGTGAAATAAATTGCAGTTCCACCCTCATCCACTAGGGGCTGGTGTCAGAAGCGAGCAAATCCTCATTGACTCCCATGTTAAAAATACCAATTTCACAGCAGAAATAAACATGTTTACAGCCTGGTACCAAAACATGGTTTTGGTTTAAATGATCTAGTTTACACTCATGACAACTCTGAGGGGGGTGAATTTTTTTCTCACTCTTCTGTTTAAGTGTATTAAAAGCCTAAAATTCTGTATAATTAATGAGCATCAGACCCACGTGACTGCAGAGCTAGCTCCGGGGAAAGGCCTCAGTAGAGCCTCGGTCTGGCCTGGAAACTGCTCCGTCATTTTCAGTCTCTCAACTTAGACCATTAGTTGTGCCATTTGTGTATTCTTGTTTGGATATTATTTATGCAATTGTTGGACAAAATGACTTGCTGTGGCATTAATTGCACTAATAGAGCGTCCAAGGAGTCTCCACTTCATTTTTTTCGGTAAGTAAAATTATATTTATGTATTTTAGGTCACTGCCGAGCTGAGCTTAGATTTTAACATGTACTGTTTAACCATGACATTTAAATGTAATAGGGTAAAACCCAGTGCATTTAACATAATGCTGCACTTTAGAAAATGGGTTGAAATATAACATGTTGGTGGAGCTGGGTTCCCACTATCGGCTTGTGGAGCTCTCGGGAGACCGATGTTTTCCACCCGGTTCTCCCCTCCCCACAGCTCGGCGCATCTCTGTCTGATCGCTGCTCCTGTCTGCTGCGCGGGCTGACGGCTTGTGGAGATCTCGGAGACCTCTGTGTTCCACCCGGTTTTACCCAGCGGTCAGCCCGGCGTATCTCTGACTCAGAAGCTCTGGTGTTGTGCACAGTTAACTCTGGTTGTAGCTAGGTAGCTACCTCCGTTAGCTTAGCTCCCACCTCCGCATTAGCTTTGGGTTAGCTTCAGGTTAGCTTGTAGCTAGTTAGACCGGGTGTCGTCAGTTGATCCCAGCCTTACAGCCCCACCCTCAGCTCCACCCCTCTTCCCTTTTGTGGAATTGTCTGGGCTTGACGGAACCTGTGACACGGTCAAAATGGCGGTGGTGGCCACCTTCCATTTCTCTTCAAAAACGTGTTATTGGAGCCTATGGAAACCCATTGTCCATACATGTATATGTCGATGGTTTGAACACTTGAATAGGAGGATTTTCTGATCCCTCAAACCAGATCACATCAGAGGGAAACACCTCTTAGCTACTGCCATCACTCAGAGGTGAAGGAGATTGAAATCTAGGCTCAGATATGCACACCCACCAGTCACATACTTTAACATGTACAGAAATACTATTTGGTTTTTAATGGGAACACTGAGCTGATGCTAAATGTTCAGCTAGTTGCGTTAACTAGTTTTTCTTATTCCTTTACTGCAAAGTCTCTCATGTAAAATCTCGTTTTATTCTCAATGACTTTATCTGGTTAAATGATGATGATGATGACGATGGTGATGCATATTCAAAAAGAGTTATCAACATCAATTTTAAATAGGTTTTAGAAAATAAATTTAAGAAAACAAATTATAATTGGCAGCTTTTAAATTTGGTGGTATGCTTCCCATGAGGATCAAATAGAAAATATGTTGGAAAAATAATTAGGAAAACAAAAAATGTATAAATAGTCTGTTTACTTCACAAATTCCTTAAAACTGGGTTTATTTCTAAACCATTAGAACAAATAAACTTTTCCCTCATGTGCATCTGATCTGAGATGCTACAGAAAAATCTGCACATGCAATCCTTTATGTTCCTTCAACTGGCCCCTAAAACTGGCCGAGTGTGGAAGCTTTACCCTCAGCACGAAGAACTTCTTGAGTTTGAACTGGTCCAGGAACGAGTCCAGGGGCTGGACCTCAAGGAGGGAGCGGCTCACTCCGCCGTCCTGCTGCGGCTCCTCGGTGCATGCTGGGCGGTCAGCGCTCGGCTCAGAGTCCGCTGGTCCGCTGGAGGAGGAGCTGGTCGGCTTCTGCTGCTCCTCGGCTGGTGCTCCTTCCTCCTCGTCTGCCATCGCCAGGCTTCAGATCTCTGATGAATGTTTAAGATGTTTTACTGACGGAATCCCGCTGTCGGGTCACGTTTTACTCACGTTCATTTAAAAAGTAACGCTTCTGGTCGCTGCCCTTAAAAAAGCCATCTAAATAAAACCTGAAGCAGGATTTCTGCAGAGAAATTCAGATGGGTGTGACTTACCAGCGTTTATGGAAGTTGGTGTCAAAGTTGGAAGCTGGATGAAGAGAAACCAGCCACGGGTATCCAACTTCCTACTTCCTGCTTTTATTTGAGGGCGGGACAGACTGAAGCACATCAAACAGCAGCAATGCAAAATTATCATTTGCATGATGAGTATTTTCAGTGAGTTTCGTTTTACTTCAAGTCGTGTAACTGGATCAACTTCATGTATTAAGGGGAAATGTTGCTGCCAACCAAATACCATGCTTTCTGTCACATAGAAGGCTCCAATCACTCAATCCCATGCATGGGATTGCATGCACTGACTGGCTTAGGAAACGACTGTTAAAGGACCACTCACGGTGAAAAGATGCACAAACAATGACTTTTGCATTCTTAGTGATGGTTGCTCTCCTTTCAGGATGCAGTCAGGAGTTTGTTAGCCTGGCTTGCCCTCCTCCTCTGTTTAATTCTAATCAAATCAAATCACTTTTATTGTCACGTCACATGTGCAGGTACACTGGTACAGTACATGCAAGTGAAATTCTTGTGTGCGAGCTTCACAGCAAGAGTTGTGCAAAAATACAATAACGTAAAAACAAGCAAAATATAAAAATGGCTAATCTAAGTAATAATATGTATAGTATGTAAGGTATATACATTACTAAATGTGTGTGCTAAGTATTTTATTTTTTATTTTTCTACATGTGTGCGTGTGAGTGTGTGTATAGTGCGTATATACATATTTTACAAATGAATAAAGTAAACAATAAAATAAGAGATATAAAATGTACAGAGGTTGGTATGTGCAAAACAATGGCATTAATGTACAGTATGGAGTGTGTAATGTTGTTGTAATTCTGCACAGAGATGTGTGCAGAATTAAACAGAGAACAAGTCTGACAAGACAGGCTAGGAGTTTGTAAGAGGTAACAAACGTTGTTGCACCCAGACATTATCTAAGGATTTTTTCCCAGATTATTTAGAATTTATGCCACAAAAATAAGATATTCAGCAGGATTACATAGTAAGGTGGCTGGTATAATATCATACAAACTAGTAACAATTGAATTAAGTTTATTTATAAAGCGCCAAGAGTTGTCTCAAGGAACTTCGCAAAGTAAACATTCCATTACAGATCAGTTCATTAAGCCAGTCAGTAAAACGTTTCCTACATAAGGAACCCAGCAGGTTGCATCGAGTCACTGACTAGTCTTTACAGCAATCCTCATACTAAGCAAGCATGCAGCAACAGTGGAGAGGAAAACTCCCTTTTAACAGGAAGAAACCTCCAGAGAATCCTGGCTCAGTATAAGCAGCCATTCGCCATGACTCACTGGGGATGGAGAAGACAGAGCACACACACACACAACATATACCAAGTAGGGCTGAACGATTAATTGCATATGCGATTAAATAGCGATGTGACAAAAGGAGATTGTCTAATCACAAAAGCTTTGATTTGACTGGCAGCGAGTGATTAGGTCAATGCTAATATGCATGGAAAAACCCATAGAGATGCTAATGCTAATATCGCTGATTACATGCTTTCGTTCTTTTTAAACACAGAAACAGTTTTGTTTACCTGTTTTGTAGCTGATTACGTTCTTAGAAATTATGAATTATGAACGTGCCAAATGATTACATTTGGAGTCTAATAAAAAGTAAAAACTACCATCAATCATGTAAGTACAGACAGATATTTTATTAAAGCCAGAAAACCGTAAAAACTTTAGCTCCACGGAGTTTTGGCTAGCAGCTATGGATGTAAATGAACTATGGAAGCTCTGCATGGACAAGACATCAAAAACTCTAAACACAAAAGACTTAAATAAACGGGACACATTTCTTCCCTGCAAATACATTTTCACACTTGATGCTAATACCTATGCTCCTTCAAGGGATGTGGTCCTGGCTGCAAAGCATTGCACCTTCAAATACACTATTCTCCTCGCTTAACTCACAAGATCACAAAATCCTTAGAGTTTATGCCATCCGCCATTAAACCAAGAAGAAAGAAACCACATTTGATATCACTGTTTGATGTCATATATTAATTTGTTCTTCTCCACTGCCAGGATTAAAGCCATGAAAAACACACTGCTGCACTTCTGGGCCAATGCAGGGAGTTAATAAACCGTTACGCCACGTATATTGATGTAATCTACATAGATATGAAGTTGCATTGCTGCAATAGTCTTTCATTTAGAAAATTACACAGAATTACACTGGTTTTACACTGAAACTGTGTGTGATTTCCTGTCTAGCCCTATGTTAATTGAAGGAATTGTCGCGTCCCAGAAGCATCTCACGGCAAAAATAGGACCCGATCCTAGCTTCCGGGGCGCGTGTGAAAATTGTTGCTTTGCAGCTGGTTTGAATTACCCCATAGACCCTAATGGCTTATATTTTAAGCAGTGACATTCTGCTGGCGTTCCATGCTTCCAGAGTGCAGTAGGGGTACGACTGACAGGACTGATGAGCTATCATCTCCATTTAATTCAATTCAATTCAATTCAAAAATACTTTATTAATCCCAGAGGGAAATTAATTGCTGTAGTAGCTCAGAATAATAATAATAATCAGGTCATCAAAGAGTTGTTGTATATTACAATGGCTGTTGGCAGGAAGGATCTCCAGTAGCGGTCAGTGTTGCAGCCAAACTGAAGAAGCCTCTGACTGAAGACACTCTTCCGTTGTCGGACAGTCTTGTGAAGAGAATGCTCAGGGTTGTCCATCATTTTCTTGATTCTCTGGAGAATCCTTCTTTGCATCATCTCCTCCAGCGGTTCCGAAACTGCCGAAACTCTGGCTGAGTCCTTGAAAGGGCTTGGAGTTCCTCCATCTTGTTGGCCAGTGATCTCAGATTGTCTGTTATGATCGATGGAAGAAATGGTTTGAATTTCCTCTTTCTCTGTCTCCGTTTTGCTCCCGCTCTGCACCCACGCTTCTTGTGTTTTAGATCATTTTGGACTTGTGGCTTCAGTTGAGGTATTATTTCAGCCTTCTCAATGTTAATCAGCTGCTCCCGATTGTAAACAGCTTGTTGCCATGGTTACGCATCATAACAAATGCTCAAAAAGTGAAAAAATAGCAGTAAAAATCCTCCAAGCTTCACAGCACTAGAAACAGAAAAGTAGTGTCCAAAAAATACAGTTTTTCCTTGAGAAACTAGAAGAAAAAATGCCCAAGAAAAGGCAAAACTTACATATAGTCAACAGAGCTACTCCAACATGCAGCCACCCAGAGCAGCGCAGTTCCAGAGTTCATGTGAACTCTGTAACTCTGAATGTGAGAGAGTTTCCAGAACGTATAGAGATATTTGCAAGGGCTTTCATTTTCCTTGCAAGACTTTCAGAGCTTTGCATTTTTGTTGCTGAAAATTGAAACAAGTTAAATAAAATTCTAATGTAGTATATTGAGAGCATTATTACCCTGGTCGGACAGGGGGAGCTGTCACCCGGAAGTGTTTAGTTGGTTGCCAGGGTTCTCCAGAGCAATGGCGGTTCAGACATGTGGATGCTGATGAAATGATGCATGAAAAGCTCGAGAGTTCTGTTTAATCTTGTGTGGAGCTGCTTATTTGAAAGTCAAGTAATCACATATTGGTGACGAGGATAGGGGATGGCGGCGCTGTGTACCTGATTCCAGACGGATGACGAGCAAACTGGGGGGAAGGTGAACAAAAATGAGTGCTATGTTAGGAACACTGTCAGCCTTTGACGTGAAGGAGCAGACCTGGGCAGAATACTGCGAGATTCTCGATCAATTCTTTGAAGCGAACGACATCGGGGATGAGGACAAGCAGAGGGCTATCCTTATTAACGTGGTGGGACCAGCCACATATTAGCTAATGAGGAACTTGGTGAGTCCAGCTAAACCCAGCTCCAAAACATACAGTGATTTGGAGGCAGTTGTAGTGTTAGGAAGTATAATGGTCTGCCCTTAACAGCTGCCCCTTCACACAGTAACACAGCCAAGGTCGGACGCTTGGTTCAGTATGTTTACATTCCAGGAGAAGAGACAGAAGAACAGAAGAAGAAAGTTTTCCATTGATTAATCAAAGTACTTTATTTGTGATAAGCTAATCAAAGCATTTGTTGATCATTAATAATCAGGTGAATGATCTGTGAAATAAAGATGTCATGAGTTATGTGTTTAAATGAATAAACCGGGCTGCACCAGACACACTGATATGCATTACCATGGAAACGCATGACACATTGTTTTCAACCAATCAGAACTTTCGCCTGTGGTAGGGCAGAATCTGGTTTGTTTATGAAAGTAGTCCAATCCGGTTTACTAAGATTCTTAAACAACGGGGAGATATAAAAAGAAGGCAACGCCATTTTAGGTCAGTTCCACGTTACGTTCCACTTCCAGCAGTTACGTATTAAACTCAGCTCCAGGAAATCCGAGTTCCTAAGGATTTCCATCGTCATCATTAAGAAGTTCAGACTGGCCAGCTGGACTTCCTACTTTGAGCTGAAATCTGTCAAGCTGGAGATTTTCCGTCGTTTATACCAATGAGACGACGGTCCTTCAAAATAAGAGTGAACTTGTTGACGCCTGCCGGTGCTACCTGAGTCGACCCTTCAGACGGGCGTTGTGTGCTGCGACTGCTGTTTCAACCAGCTCCAGTACCCATGAAGGTCCGAGGACCTGGCAACTCCTGATCTACACGGGAGACTCCCTACGGTACGTGGTCACGGCACAAATATGGCGGCTCATGTCATCAGCTTCTGAAGCCTCGTGGTAGCCTAGTCAAAACAACCAGATTCGCTACTCAGCCTAGAGATTCTGAACAAAACACACACACACACACACCAACCCGAACCATCTACATCCATATGCATCCATCATTGAGATAGTCCTGGTAGATTGTAAGAATTTATAATTATAGAAATTAAAGATTCTTAAACGATCCCAACTTTCTCTCTTTCTTGTCTCTCAGTCAATACAAAGTGTTTAAGTAAACTCCCTGATGATAAAAACGACCTCTTCTGATTGATTACTTAGATTGTATAAATATACAAAATCAGGTAATTAAATTATTTAATTACAGTATATAAATATACAAACTTCAAATCATTACACAGTGATGAAACAGCACTTCAATCCTAAACGGAGCATGATTGTCCAAAGGTACAAATTTGACTCTTGGTTCCGCCAGCCTACAGAAACCATCAGCGCATTTGTGGCCGAGTTGAGATGGCTAGCACAGGATTGCAATTTTGGCACAACGTTGGAACAAATGTTAAGAGATCGGCTGGTTTGCGGGATTAATGAAGATAGGATACAAAGACGTCTATTGTCGGAGACCGACCTCACGTTTCAGAAAGCGTATCAGATTGCTGTGGCTGCGGAGGCCGCAAACAGAGACATTCATGACCTGCAGAAGCCGGCGATGTGTAATAGCGTGGTGTCGGAGGACAAAGAAAAGAGCAGAGAGTGGAAAAGGAGAGCAAAAGAGTGCTACCGATGCAACGGTAAAAACCATAGCGCCAAGGGATGCAGGTTTAAAGACGCTAAATGCCACATTTGTGGAAAAGAGGGACATATTGCTAGAGCATGTCAGTCCAAAAGAAAGAATAAGGAGGACATGCACACCACAGTAAAGATAGCACACCAGACAGGACACCGCACACGTTCGTACAAGTCACATAAGGTATGTGAGACTAATAATCCTGAAAGTGATTTTGATCAGGAAGAAGCATTTACGCTGGCATGTTTGAGGACAGACTGTTCCAGTCAGAGGGTTAACCCATTCGAAGTGGAAATGGAAGTAAACAGCAAAACAGTAAAGTTTGAAATAGACACTGGATGCAGTGTTAGCATCATGAATGAAAACCAGTTCAGTGAAACCTGGCAGGAAGGAAGTAGGCCAGAAATAAAAGAAAGTAAACTCTCTCTTAAGTCATATAGTGAAGAAAACATTTCAATGGTGGGGGTCGTAAAGGTTGAAGTAAACTATGCAAGCCAGAAGAAAAAGTTGCCCCTAGTGGTCGTGAAGGGAACAGGTCGTCTTCTAGGTAGAGGGTGGCTGGAAGAATTAAAGCTCAAGTGGGATGAAATCAAGCAGGTGAAAACGGAGACTCAGGACTTGCATGAAGTTCTTGCAAGACATGAGGAAGTCTTTAAAGAAGAATTAGGCATGTTAAAACCAATCAATCAATCAAAGATACTTTAATAATCCCAGAGGGAAATTAGAGAATGAAAAGGAATGAAAGCAACGATCAGAGTATCTGCAAATGCATGAACCAAATATTCCGGGCCCGCTCAGACCCATGTGCCACGAAGACTAAGGTGGAAAAATAGATTGATGTGATGGAAGACGGAAGTGAAACACCTTTGGGTTTCATGTCAAGGACGTTGACACCTGCCGAAAAGTGTTACTCTCAGCTGGGCAAAGAAGGATTAGCTATTATCTTTGGAATCAAGCGTTTTTACAAGTACCTATATGTAGGGCTGCAGCTATCGAATATTTTTGTAATCGAGTACTCTATCGAATATTTTTTTCGATTAATCGAGTACTCTAATAAATTACCCTTTTGTGTTTGTAAACCATTATATCAAATAGCATGTTATAATTATGAAAGACCTCTTAAAATGAGCAAGCAGTTGCCAGTTATTCTTCAAGTTTTTTTCAAAATTAGTTTGCAAAACTTCAGCACTTCAACTTTACTTCACAGTAAACAATAAATGTGCAAAAAATAAGTAAACAACCTGAGCCGATTTTCCCCTCGTGCGAGAATCTGCTAGCCTGCAAGCCAGAGGATAACTGTTGACGTAGCGCTGCGGGCGGCTGCGGCCCAAACAGAACCAGAACTGCTCACGGCGCATGCGCAAACAGCTCGCCGGCTGTTTCCCTATTAACACACGTCCGTTTTAATTTCAACACTTTTTTTCTCACACAATAACAAGGATTGTCGAGAAAGCATGTTTGCCGTGGTTATGTCAAATTATACTGATCACAAAACATTTATTTACTTTCTTTCGTTTTCCTCTCATAAATACCAGTCCTCCTGCAGCGATCCCGAGGGAAAACAAATATCAATAACAACACAGTAAAAGTCCGACGTTTTGTGTAAAAATGCTATTTTTTAGCACATTTTAAGTCCGACGTGTTGCTACCAGACGTACGGTGTGAGCTGAAACTTGAGTGCTACAAACGAAAAAGTCGCACAGTGTCCGCAGAATATATAGAAAAACAGGCTAAAAAGCATTATCTTGTAGAGGCTCCGAGTTCGCTTGCAGAAGTGACATTTACAGCTGCTGCAGCACGGAGGATGTGGTGTTGTGGTAGGCTACATCCATTTTACAGTATTTTCACTGGACTACAATTTCCACCTTACGACGTGAAAAATGGTCCCACATCTTGACATTTTCTGTCTTTTTCGCACTCCACCGGGGTCCACGTTGTCCGCCATAGCTTAAGAGAAAGTTAAGTTACATTCCCTACTCGTGTGTGCGATTCAGTCCAGTGGGCATGTGCGTCACTTATTTCAGTCCGGGTGAAACATGACCACGGGCGACTGCAAAGCCATGAATTAATTAAATATGAATTAAACGAATCCTCGAGGCAGAGAATTTGACTCGAGGATGTTTTGTACTCGAATTATTCGAGGTACCCGAGGAATCGTATCAGCCCTACCTATATGGTCATCAGTTCACTCACTATCGGCACAGATCACAAGCCTCTGCATTCTCTTTTCCATGAGAAGAAGCCGGTGCCACAATTGGGATCTCCTAGGGTACAGAGGTTGGCTACACTGCTGAGAGCCTATGAGTACAAGATCATACATAAAGCAGGCCAAGTTCATGCCAACGCGGATGCCCTGAGTCGGCTGCCACTGTCACAGACTGAGGCAGAGGAGGATGACACGGGTCAGGTGCTCATGCTGGACTTGATGGACGACCCACCGATCACAACAGCCCAGTTAAAGCAGTGGACAGCAAAAGATGAAACACTGTCACAGGTACTGTTGTGGTGCTTGCAGGGCTGGCCCAAAGAAGTGGACTCTCAGTTCAAGCCCTACAGTCAGAGAAGATTGGAGCTGAGCGTGAGAGATGGGTGTGTTGTGGGGAGCCAGAGTGGTTGTTCCTAGGAGGGGAAGAGCCAACCTTTTAAAACAACTGCACCGCACACACCCGGGAATTTTTAAGATAAAAGGTTTAGCACGATCACACATGTGGTGGCCAGGAATGGATTTGGATATAGTGACTGAAGTACAATCCTGCCACACATGTCAGGAAACCAGGAAGACTCTTTTCTATGGTGGTGTGGTGAGCAAGGGTGTATGGCAAGCCAAATTACCATATATTCTGATATCAGGATATCAGCCAGAATTGTCATGAACATGTAAGCCATTTCTGCCCACTAGTTAACTAGTTAGACATGTTTGTGTCAACTAGTTAAATATCGAGGGTGAAAATGTGCCCACTAGTTAACTAGTGACAGCAGAAATGCGCACTAGTTAACTAGTGAACACATTTAGGCTTCAGTAGTTAACTAGTTGACACAAAAACTGCTCACTAGTTAACTAGTAAAAGCAGAAATGCATACCAGTCAGCTACTTGAAGGTATTTGTCTCACTAGTTAACTAGTGAGGGTCAAAATGTGCACACTAGTTAACTTGTGGTAGACATAAATGCGCACTAGTTAACTAGTGAACATAAGGGCGTCAGTTTGTTTTCAGAATTGCTGGGGACAATAAAGTAGGCTAGCACAGGGGCCGGCACCCCACGGCTCTGGAGCCGCTTGCAGCTCTTCCATCCATCTGATGCGGCTCTCTGTGCTTGTAAAATAATGAATGGATATTTAAATAAAATGCTTTATATTTTACTGCATACATTTTACATCTGTAAGCCAATTCTAAATGTAAAGATTGTCTGTGTAAACCTGAACAGGTCCAACCCGGTCTTACTGTGAGACCGTGCTGACGGGTCACGCTTGTGCTCGCAGCGTTTTAAAAAGAAACGTATGACAAAAGGGGCACCTGCTCAGTAAAACCACCAACAGGGTGAAAAATACCAAAAATTGAAGGCAGAGACGGGCTACAACTTCTGGATCCATTTTATATAATTTGTTTTATTGATTATCGTCCTATGAAAGATAACTTTGACGTACACGAGTGACCAGGCGCGTTGCAAGCTTTTCAAAAGTGTGGGGGATGTCTGTGCCTAAAATAATTTCATGTTACTCATCCTGTTAGTTTAATTTCCATAATAGCGGAGCAGGTGCGAATTTTAGACGCGTCACGCATGTCTCCGTTTTAAACATGTTTAAACTGTTCAGAATACAAATCCAGGCTCTGTCTCGTTAGATTGGTGTAACTAAAGTTTGTACTGAATGAAACTTTACATTAAACCATGTTGAAGAGAAAATGATCCGATTATCGTTTCCCCCTCATTTACAGTCAGTACAGCGCAGTGCACATGGCTCTGGGGTTAATCAGGTTTAGTTGTTTCTCTTTGCAACAATCTTCACAAGAAGGCAAATACTGGACACTGTGTTCAGCGCGGCTCGGAGCGCCCACGGCGGACAGTGGGCTGAAGATCTGTAGAGGGGTTCGCAGCGCAGTGCAGAACCACGGTGCATGCGATAAGATTTCCTCCCACTGAAGCGTTCTGGAAACTCGGTCTCTCTGAGGGATGTGTCACTTGGAAAAATGTTCTTTTTATGAAATTATGAAACTTTGGCTGAACAGCGCTTTTTCCCGTCTCATATGGACACGCATGACGCATCCAGTCTGAGGCAGAATCGCCTCTTCAGCTCAGAAAGCACCTGTAGAGACATTTGATCACGCACAAAGTTTATGTGGAGCAGAAGCGGTCGGGCTTCGGCAGGTGAAACGTTCCTAGCCTACATGAAGTGGAACTGTTTAATTGTAACATTAATATGTTACTGGACATGCTGGTCTGGTTGGTTAGACCAGTGTTTGAAGTGGAAAACACCCGACCCGAGCCAGACTTTTTTTTTAACCTTTCATAATGTTTTAGCGTGATAGAATGCTCCACATTCTAATTATCTGTGGGAAGCGTTCTGCAGTAAAAAGAAGAAAAAGAAAAAAAAAGAAGAAAAGTAAAAAGAAAAGACCGCATCAATGCAGCTTTTTTTCTAACAGAGCGTATTTTTCGAGCGGCAGGTGAAATTTACGAAAACTATATTAACTGGATGCGTTTGTAAATTTAATCTGCTCTGAAAATGGGCTCTTGTGCAATTAGAAAATTAGAATGCTGCTTTTTTTCCTAACTGCAGAGCGAATTTTCAGAGCGGCAGATTAAATAAACGTTCCCAATTAATACAGCGTTTGTAAATTTAATCTGCCGCTCTGAAAATGCGCTCTCCAAGTTAGAAAAAACCAGCAATGAATGCTGTATTTTTTTTTAACTGCAGAGCGAATTTATTCACAGAAAAATAGAACGCTGCCATTTTCATGAGAATAAACGAATGGTTTTGACATCAAAGTGGACATAAAATGGCATATTAGAATAGGGGCACATGTTTCAATCAGCAGTTTGAGAATTTGTTTATATCGGTGCATTTATAAACCACACACACCTTAACTGAGCTAACAGGTGCAGGTACGTGAAAAGCAGGCAGGTGCTGCTGCGTTTAAGTGTTTCAGTTTTTTTTATGAATTCGATTACAAATAAAGTCGCCCGGCCCGGCCCGTGTCCGAGGTAATTACACAGTCGTTGGCCCGAAGCCTGGCCCTCGGGCCGGGCTGACCCGCAGGCCTAGGGCTTCAGAGCAGGGCTCTAGCAGGAATCCAGGAGAGAATAAGACTTCTCTTAAAGCGTGGTTTATCTAGTAAACATCAGCGTGATCTTCTAGCTTCTTTGCCTTTGCCAACTTGTGCGCCACTTCAGCATTCCCGCCAGGCCGCGTTGCGGAGCGGTTTCTCCGTCCAAGTTTTTTAAGGTCGGTTTATCCTCATTCCTCAGTGATTTCTCCCTCACCCACCTCACTCAGCATGGCTCTATCGAACACCTGCTCTGTTAACAATAAGACCTTCCTGCTCAATGATCTAATTCTGTCTACAAACCTGGATTTTCTGTTTCTGACTGAAGTTTGGCAGCAAACATCTGATTATTCTGGTCTGATTGAACTCTGCCCGAGTGGTTATTCTTTTCTTAGCCAGCCCCGGGGTTCTGGTCGTGGTGGAGGCCTAGCTGTTGTTTTCAGAGACCATCTTCCATGTTGCTCTACAACCTCTGGTCGCTTTGCTTCCTTTGAACTGCAGCTGATTAAAGTCGGGCGTAAGGACCCGTTCTACTGTGCTGTGGTCTATTGTCTACCTGGTCCAATCAGTTCTTTCCTTCAGGAGTTTAGTGACTTTCTATCCTCCACTGTGAAGCTGTCCAGACTGGTGATTGTTGGTGACTTTAACATCCATGTTGATGATCCCTCCGATCACATTGCCATGAATTTCTCCAGCATTATGGACTCCTTCAGCTTTACCCAGCATGTTTCTGGCCCCACACACACCAGGGGGCACACTCTAGACCTTGTTTTTACCCTGGGTCTGTCCTGTCAGAACCAGATCAGTTCCTGCAGTGAACCCTACTCCCTGGTTTAATGACAGCCTTCGCAGCCTGAAGCGCCAATGCAGAAAAATTGAGCGTTTGTGGAAGAAAACCCATCTCCACGTCCATCTGCTGCACCTAAAAGATCTTCTGACATCCTTTAACTCTGCAGTCAGAGACGTGAGGGTTTCCTATTTCTCCAACCTGGTGTCCCAGAGCAAAGGGAACCCCAAGGTGCTGTTTAACACCATCAGCAGCATCGTCTCTCCTGCCTCTCCTACAGCCTCCATCCACTCTGTTGCAGACTGTGAGAACTTTCTGTCTTTCTTTGTGGACAAAGTCAATAAGGTTAGATCTAGCATCTCTCCTTCAGCCTTATCGCCGCCTCTCCCGACTCCAACCAGGCCCATCATCCTAGATAGCTTTGCTCCTGTTTCTTTGCCTGAGTTAACCAAACTAGTTAACTCTATGAAGACCTCTGCATGCCCCCTCCACATCTTACCCTCATCTTTGTTTAAAAATGCTTTTCACTCCATCGGTCCCAGCGTGCTCTCTATAATTAATGCTTCTCTGGTCTCTGGTCAGGTCCCTGCTTACTTTAAGAACGCTGTAATCCACCCGCTTCTTAAAAAACCGAGTCTCGACCCCTCTCTCCATAGCAGCTTCAGACCCATCTCTAAACTTCCGTTCATCTCCAAGATCTTGGAAAAGGTTGTGGCTAAACAACTCACAGCTGCTCTTGATGAACATAACATCTATGATAGCTTCCAGTCAGGTTTTCGTAGAGCTCATTCTACTGAAACAGCTCTTCTTAGGGTCTCTAATGACCTTCTGACCCACAGTGATGCAGGGGACTGTTCTGTTCTGGTCCTGCTGGACCTGACTGCAGCCTTTGACACTGTTGACCATCACCTGCTACTGGAGAGGCTGAGAGACTGGGTAGGCCTATCAGGATCTGCTCTGGAGTGGTTCTCCTCTTATCTCTCTGAGCACTCCTTTTCTGTGGCCGTCTCCAAGTTTAGGTCCTCCACCACCTCTCTTACCCATGGTGTCCCACAAGGTTCTGTGCTGGGGCCTCTGCTCTTCCTCCTCTATCTGCTTCCTCTTCAGCACATCCTGAGCTCCTTCAAAGGAATCTCCTACCATCTTTATGCAGATGACATCCAACTGTACATCTCCTTTAGGCCCCATGAGATGTCTAAGCTGCAGCTGTTACACACCTGCTTAGACTCTATCAAAACCTGTATGGTGGGAGCTTTCTTCAGCTGGATGAAGATAAGACTGAGATCCTCATCCGTGCCCCAGACAAGCTGGTTCCCAAAGTCAGAGACTTTCTTGGTCAGCTTGCTTCTCACACCAAACCTTCCATCAGGAATCTTGCGTGACCTTTGACCCAGCTCTCACCCTGGATTCTCATGTCAGTTCTCTTGTTCGCTCTTCCTTCTTCCATCTCAGGAACGTTGCTAAGCTGAGTCCCATTCTGTCCCGCTCTGAACTTGAGACAGTTCTCCACACCTTCATCTCCTCACGCTTAGACTACTGTAACTCTCTTTTCACGTGTCTGAGCAGAACCTCCCTGAACCGTCTACAGGTGGTTCAGAACGCCTGTGCTCGGCTTCTGACCAAGTCCTCCAAACACACCCACATCACCCCGCTTCTCCTCCAGCTTCACTGGCTGCCAGTCAACTTCAGGGTTCATTTCAAGATCCTGGTTCTGGTCTATAGGGCCTTACATGGACAAGCACCATCTTACATTGGTGATCTTCTTAGTCCCTACACCCCCAGCAGGTCCCTGAGGTCCAGTGACCAAAGCCTACTGGTTGTGCAGCACCAGGCTAAAGGTCAAAGGTGACAGATCATCTGCTGCAGTGGCCCCCAGACTCTGGACCTCTCTCCCCCTGAGCCTGAGATCAGTGGACTCAGTGGTCTCCTTTAAAAAGCAGCTGAAGACTCACTTGTTCAAGCTGGCTTTTGTATGACCTTCTTCACCTCTCTCTCTTTATTCTGCTCTCCCCACCTATTCCACCTTCCTCAGGATCCACTGGTTTCCCTCTTATCTATTCACTCTCTCTCTTAACATTTTTTAAATCACAATTGTCTATTTTTTGCTCATTTTAAATATCTTTTTAACCATTTTCTAAATACTTTTTTTTAATAATTTTACATTTTTTGTTTTTGTGAAGCACCTCGTGACTTTTTTCTTGAGAGGCGCTATAGAAATGATATTTTTCTTCTTCTTGTTTGGTTGGTTGGTTGTTTGGTTAGATGTAAGGAACTCAATGGGACTTTATTTTTTCAACACAATGTTTCTACTGCAGTTCTGCTTAAAAACATTGACACTTTCTGATCCAACATGGGTCGACGTTAGAACTTGAGATATTGACAGTTTTTTTCCTCTGGTTACAGCGGGCCAGCTGTCGCTGTTCATGTCTCCATGCTGAAATCCAACTAATGCTTCAAAATATTACTAATATATTATTTGCAGTAAAATGTGAACTTTGATCATCATTAACAAATTTCATGATTTTAGTAATTCAACTTAAAAGATGGGACTTATAGACTCGTTACATGCAAAGCCAGATATTAAGCCTTTGTTAACTCCTCACCCCTGTGCCATTGTTGGGTTAGGAGTTCACCCTGCAATGGGTGGGTTGCAGGCTTGAACCCAGGGTGCCACAGCAAGGTCAGTTGCAGCACATGTGTTTGGCAGCCTCGCTTCCAGGGCATCCCATGGGCAGCTGTGGCTACATTGTAGCTCATCGCCGTCGGTGTGTGAATGTGTGCATGAATGGATGAATTATTTACTGTAGGGTTTTTCTATCTAGAGTAACAGTCATATTTTACTATAGGATGGCCATTTGTGTTTCTCTGCAAAGATCCACAAAACAAAGCTAGTTTTAATGGACGAAACTCGGAGAGAACACTTCCTTTTGTAGTTCATACAAGGTTTTTCCTTTTATCAGTAAGATCATGTTGCAGTTACTTTCGTGCATTTTATTTGAACTACACTTAACTCTGACAGTAAAGTGCATGTAAGGACTACTGTATGCATTCTTGAGCTGACAATGAAATAGCGTGGGAGAGCTGCACATACCGACCTCGAGCTGACCACACTGTTTATCGCCTGGGGGCTCCACTTCTAGATGACTGAAGAGAAATGTTTCTCTTGACATTGTCCCACAAGACCAGTATTCTTGGATCTGACCTGCCTGATATGGTTCACGAGGACATCTTAGGTCACTGATAAAGTTTCAGGAGTCTGTTTGGTGCCTGGAAGGACTGAACGTGCTATAAGACACCTTAATCAGTGTGATAGCTGGCTGGCCTTTCTCAAAGATACAAGATTCAAGGCCCCGACCTTCCATGTTCAGCTTAAAGTCAAATTTTTAATCTGATCCACTAGCTCATATGTGGGGTTGTAAGATGGCATGCACAAAGACGGTACAACAATGTGAACTTTAACTGAATGTGTTTTACAAACCGCATAAAGAAATGTATTTGAAAATTAGATTTTATTTGACTATGTGATTCAATATAAAATAAAGGGATATCATTTCTTGAAGGAATACACATCACTTGTAGTTTGTATTGTGGTAAAACAATCAGCTCCTAAAACACCCAGTTTAGGTAAAATTAAAATAAAGAATTTGTGGCGGTCAGGTTGAATCATGTTCATTCAAAATGTTGATGAGTTGTAGAGGTCCATCCAGCAGTTTCTTTTTCTGTGAGTTTTAATTAAAATCTGTCCAATGATTCAGGAGGCACTTTATAACCAAACAAGGTTCACAGGAAATGTTGAAATTTTAAATTAAGATCCCACGTGATCAGTTTGAGCCCGACTAAGTGTTGTGAACGGCTCTCAGCTACCAGCACACTTAAGTTCAGAATAACATCCAGAAAGTTTACAGTCATAGACATTTTAGTTTGTTAACTGGAAATGAAAGTGGGGGTAGCACTGTTGATTTCAGCCATCAGATTTTTTTTTTGCAGTTCTGATCAATTAATCATCAAAATTAAAGAAAAGTTGGAAAACGGCTCCTAAAGCTTCAGCAAACTTAGTTTGAAATAACTTGAAATACACCCCCCCCCCCCCCCACACACACACACACACACACACACATTTCACACAATCGTGATGTTTCAAGGCCTCAAATTGCTAATTAGAACTAAGCATATCAATATTCAAAAAGCAACACCAGAAAATAATTATGTTTTTAATAATTGTTTTAACAAAAACCGCATTTTTGGAGTCAGACCAGTCCACCAAATTATGGTTTTAAGACCTTTATATTTTAACAGGATTAGTACCTTCATCCAAAACTTGCCATTGTCCTTGAAGAAGAAAGTGAGAGTGTTCACCGCATACATGTGTCAAAAATTGGAGGGTCGTACGTATAAAAAATGCTTTGCAGGGATCGGGGAATTTTAAGCACTTAGGTTCAACAGTCCAGAGTAATAAAATGTTGTAGCAGAGACGAAGATGCTGATTCTCTTTAGGAGTAATGATGGAAAGGATCAGGAATGAGTCCATCAGACACCAAGAGGCAAACCAAAGAGGAGCTTTATGGACACAGTGAAAGAGATGATGAAGCTAACTGGTGGGAGAGTAGAGGACAGGCTTAAACGGAGCCAGATTATGGTGTGGTACGTTACTCCTGAAGGGAAATTCATCAGATGCAATTCCATGAACAGAACAGGAATGACAAGAAAAAAGGAAAGGCACTAGACCCGAGCTACATTATACAAAATAAAGCACATTTTAAATATTTGATTGTTCATTATGTACCTTATATATATGGAATCAGCTCCTGTTGAGATAAGGTCAATTACATAATTTTGTTTATTCAAGAACTGTTTATTTACACATCTTACATGATTGTAATTGTTTTTAAGTGATAATGACCTGCACCTTATTTATCATTGGTAAGATAGAATCGCAACCCAAATTACTTTAAAAGAGTATCAGAGAGCATTGTGGGAGTGAGACTGTATATGAAGAATGTTATGTGTTACTCTGAGTTGGTAGTTTTGTTTGTTTATTTGTAGTCAACTTATTATTTTATATTGATTTTTTGGAATTAAATAATGTATTATCATTATTTCCTAAATATTTTACCTAACCCTAACCTGCAAATTGCTTTTTTTCTGAGTCACTTGCTGTCCTAACTTTGTTTAAAGGAGGATCCCCTCCTCATATCTCATCTCAAGGGTTTTATCCTCCTAAAACATCAGGTAAATAAATTAATAAATTATATTATGTTACTTAATGTACTCATCTAGGTACCTTACACAGAGGCACTGTGTAACCATAACAACCGTATCAGTGCAATATTGCTGGAGGTTCCAACCGATGCGAAACCACAGCAGAACCTACAGACAACAAACTCTTCTGGCTGGTGCTTTGCAGATGAGAGCTCTGAGACTCTGAACTGTTCGATCCTTGCAGGTAAAGTGTTTTGTGGCAGGTAAAGTGTTCTGTGTGCAACAAACTTTCAAATATTTATTCAGTTTATCAAGAAAGTCTGCTTTAAATGATCCTAAAAACTAAACTACCTTTGATATCAGGGCATAGTTGATACACCTTAATCTTACAGCAGCTTTAAAATCTATTTGATGAAGCTTATCAACAGAATGACCTAATAAACTAAATAACTAGAATATTAAAATTTGATTTATTAGACTGAGATATAAACTTACAATTTTTAAATAATTTATTTCATTCAAAAAATCTGTACAAACATAATTAAAATGATGAAAAAAATAATAATCCTGGTCACTTTTTAGAACTTTTATCACATGAAATGCTATTTATTTTGCATTGTGGGTAAATAAGTCATCAGTGTTGATTAATATGATTTTACACACACATACAATTCTGTGGTTTTACTTCATCCTAAAAAATTGAATTCAAAGTGCTTCTACTAGTTTATAAATCACTCAGTGGCATGGGGCAGAACACATGTCAGATCTGCCTCCAGTACACACTCCCAGCAGGGCTCGGAGATCCTTAGGAAACAGTCAGCTGGTAGAACCTCGGGTCAGAACCAAACAGGGTGAAGCTGTTTTTAGCTACTGCACACAGATGGAATCAGCTTCCTCATGACCTCAAATGTGTCCCGACTCTAGAAACTTTTAAATCAAAATTAAAACCTCCATGTGTTCACCGGCCTTTGAACGCATGTGTCTGATACGGCACCTTCTATGTGCTCAGCCTTTAACTTTGCCCTTTTTTTATTTCTAAATCTAAATAGAATTTGTGTGTATTTAATTTGTGCTGTCACATTGATTTTAATGTTCTTGCCATTTTTGCTAATTGGAAAGCACATTGAATAGCCTCTGTGTATGAAATATGCTGTACAAATAAATCTGTCTTGCCTTCAACCACCGTCTCATTTGACTACACTTTACAACTTCACCTGCTCTCCCATTGGTCAATGAGAACATTTAGCATTCGTGAGTAAAACTGTGGCTTTGGCACCACACACACACACACACACACACACACACACACACACACACACACACACACACACACACACACACACACACACACACACACACACACACACACACACACACACACACACACACACACACACACACACTACAAAAAGGAAATAGTGGTTGAACCAATAACGGGGTAAACATTTCCGATTGTAAACAACTACCTCTGCATTGAAATTGCACACAACTGCTGCTATATGTTTTGTATATTATTAGCAATATTTACCTGTTTAATATTATCTTATTGTTAGGGATGTTTTTTTGTTTTGTTATTGTTGTTCATCTGCACGTTATGTAAATGTCTACGCATGGGACAGTGTGAAACGTCATTTCAATTCCTTGTATGGCAAGCACATTCGAAGAATTGACAAATAAAGTATTCTATTCTATTCGATTCTGCATACAATCATCATGAATAGTCCATTATGCAGCAGATTAAAATGAATAAAAACACAGAAATGACATGAGTAAATTATAAAAACGTATTGACTGGGTGACGGGAGTTAAACTTTGGGTTTAATGCATGAAACAAAAGGAAGATGATGAAATCAGATGAGACAGAGTAAATAATAATGAGTTTTTCTTTTTACAAATACTTTTTCCACAACGACAGACCTCAGCTGATACTGTGTGTTTAGTTATGATGCAAATATTACAGAGAACTATGAGATATACTTTATAAAGATATAAATAATCCAGCCACTAAGTGGCAGTGTTGCTCCAGTGATCCTTTAACAGAAGCGCTGCACCACAGGGAGCCGACTCATGTCTTACATGGGTGATTACAGCATGTTTAAGGTGGTAAAACTCACCAGCCAACTTCCGCCATCAGACAAGTTCTGATTGATGAAAACATCTTTCTCTTGTATGTCTGTTTGTTGTTTGTTCTTCTTGCCAGCCTGATTCCGTCTCATCGTTCTCACATCACCTCTGACTGTGGAGCAGACAAGGCCTCCGGGCGCGTGTCATTACCCATCCAAACTGTTGTTTCTGTGACATTCAGTGTCACTCTGGACTGCTCTCGGTTTGCCCAGTCAAGCTGCAGGAAGGAACCATCCGATATCGCAGAATTCATCAGGAATTGTGATGTTTCTGACTCATCCGAGTAGCGCGTTCGCCTCGAGCCCTGCGTGTGACCGGCGTTGAAAAGTAGCCAGAAAAATGATTGCCCTGATTCGTGGGACCAAAGTCGGGAGGATGAAAGCCCGACTGAAGTTGATGAATTAAATGTGGCGTGTGACACATTTACCTTAACCACTGCCTTTGAGCAAGGTAGGATATTTTCAGTTTTGTTTTATGTAACCTCATCAAAACGGTCGAGAAACCCTCCATACTTTCATTTCCACCGAAGGAGCCCAATCACAGCAGCAGAAATGAGAAACCGCTGAGCTTTACTAGATATTGCATCATGAGAGTCCAAGTTTCCAGGAAACGTGACCTCTGTCTCTGTAACTGGGAGGGGGATGAGCTGGGCAGCTGAGGTAGAAAATTCCCTCGAGGTGAACAGACAGGTTTCCCTCTCTGCTTTTGGTGACATCCGCCAGCTGTGAATCCCACTGGGGGGAAATCCAGGAAAATCACACAAGAGTAGATGTGAAACTTGAATAACGTGTTCTTGCAAACAACGCTCCCCTCTGTTTAGTAGGAGTTACCAGATACATGCCCACAGGAATACGGTGTTTTCTGCTCAGTCACAAAATAACTGCTGTTCTCAGGCCTGTTTGATGTGATTTATTGAGTCTAGTCCACGGCCTCCTTGCCCTTCAGTAACAGAGAACGATCCTTATTCTTCTCTTTGGTTCTTGACAAAAACACAGAGGACTCACCGAGTCCAGTTTCTGTGAGTTGACAAACTTTTCGTGCTCAATTGCAGAACATTAAACCAGGTAGGCGCGTGTCTCTGGTACGCGCTTCCATCACATCGTCGCCCACTGTGTCACTTCTAACGGAGACGAAGGCAGAAAACACTTCCTTTGCAAATATCTTTGGGAACAAAAAGGCAATATGAGAGAGAAACCGAGAAAACGAGGAGGAATTACAACAAGGTAGCCACGCTAGGCTCCGGGACCGGGAGATGATGAAACAGAAGCCCACTTTAGAACACAGAGCCCCAAAAGTCTTACAAGTCCCCCCAGTTATCAAAGCCGATTCGGGAGGCAACGCCGCCCCCTCCCCAGTCATTTCATGTCCTCACACATCTTCTCATCTCAGCAGGGAGGTGAAGTTTGAAACCAGATAAATAGCTTACCCCATTTACTGGCAAGCTGAACACCTTGATTTCCCTCCGAATATTTGTTCAGTGCAGCCGGGTGTCGTTTCATCCAGAGTTTTTGCATTTGCTTGTTTGCAAAAAGGGGGGGGGGGGGTGCAATGGCTACTAAAAATAGCTTCATTGACCCACTTTTTCCATTGAACTCACTGGCATTGTTGAAAAAAGGGTATAACTAACACACACACACACTTAAAGAACATGATCTTTGCGTGTAATCTTCAGGTTTTGATGACATCACCCAGAGCTTTTTTTCATTTTTATTTAAGCCCGCTACAGGGCCAGTTTCTGGTCCAGCTCTGACTGTAAGGGCCGTAAACCTCTGTGGGTTCAGTGTCAGTGATCTGCACTGGAGAGTATTTGTTAAAAGCAGCTGGCGGGAGGATGCTGTGGACTGGTGTAAAAAATATATAATAGAAATATTAGTTTTACTCATTTAAATGGGTAGAAAAATAGTCTAAAATATACCAACAGCAGCTCCCAGCTCTTATTGGAAAGCTGTAACATATTTATGTTTTCCTATGCTTTATTATTGTGCAGCACCTTTGTTTGACTAGTTTTATCAATGTGCTTTACAACTAAATAGGAATGAAAATAAATTAATCAACACGAACTGTAAAAAGGTGTTAAACTGTTGCATATTTATCCAAAAGGTTATTGAATCGATATTTAGTTTATCCTTTGCATGTATTATTTATGACAACCTCTATTATTTTTAACTTTTTTAGGCAAAAACAAAAAAAAATACTTAATTTTGAACACCGAGTCTAAAAATCGGCTTCACCTCTTCATGCGATCGCCACCTCTAAACCCATGTGTCTCGCCATTTCTGTCCACGAATGAAACGTTTGCCGTGCATCTCTGTATTCCTTCAGTCACGAGTGAGTAAATGTTTATATTTTTGCATTTTTTTGCGAGACATTCTTCAATCTGTTCTGTTTGCCACAAAATTTTTTTAAACTTTTTGAGGGTGTGAAGACAGTGTTGTTGGGCGATGGTGGCACAGGAGTGCTCGCTCCGTGATCGGAAGGTTACAGGTTCAAGCTCAGCTCAGTCTGTCGCTGTCGTTGAGCAAGACACTTAACCCACTTTGCCTGCTGGTGGTGGTCGGAGGGACCGGTGGGAGCCTCACCTCCGTCAGTGTGCCCCAGGTTAGCTGTGGCTACACTGTAGCTCATCCCCACCAGTGTGTGAATGGATGAAAGTGCTTTTGGGGAAGGCGCTATACAAAGACAGGCCATTTACAGAACACCAAGATACTTAAACTCTTGCGTTTGAGGCAGAGACTCACTCCCGACTCAGAGGGAGCATCCCACCTTTTTCCTGTTGAGAACCACATACTCAGACTTGGAGGAGCTGACTCTCCGCTCGGCTGCTTCACACTTGACTGCAAACCACCCCCGTGTATGATGGATGGTCGTGGTTTTAAAAAAGCCACTAGAAGCACATAATTTGCAAAAAGAAGAGCTGAAACCCTGGTGGTTCCAATCCAGACACCCTCCTTTCTACAGCCAGATGCCTCATGATCCACACCAAAGACAAACAGAGACCGGGGACAACTCTGATGAAGTCTAACCATCACTTGGATTAAGCTTAAGGCAGTTACATCTCAGATCAGGTTGTGTACAGGGACCTATATAAGGGACCCAATAGGGAGTCTAAAGCTTGGTTTATGCTTGACGCATTCACTTTCCGCTTGGTGATGCGGCCCGCGGATGGAACTCGCTTCACAACTCGCAGCGTTTACGGTTCATGCGGCTCGTCTCTGCGGTGAGCCAATATTCTCCCAAACTGTAGGGGGCAGCATGGAGCTCTACGGCATGCATCCAACACTACACCACAGTAGAAGTAAAAATTACTGTTTACAACATGGCATTCCAGCATTTTTAACAGCGTTCTCGTCTTTTCCGACAGTGCGAGCTATTTCTCTCCAAGAATTATTAACAACATGTTGATCACGGTGATCTCTGAGAGCTGAATCATACAAATGTCTGTGTTTACGAACCTCTGCCATACTAATTCTTGCCGGTCCGCCATGTTTTTCCGCGTCCGACCGTCCGCGTGGTTAGAAAATTTCCTAGGTGTGCATTGCGGAAAGTTTGGGCCGTGCAGAGACGCGGTGGAGGGGCGTGGTTGTTAAAATGATGCAATTTCGCCGCGCGGACGCGTCAAGCGTAAACCAACCTTAAGTCTACTTCATCATCCGCATCCTGGGTCCCTGGAAGAACGAACAAATGAATCCAAGTCAACGGGGCTAAAACTCTATTTTCTAACCCGCTCAGCCTTACACCCTGGATCACGCATATGTTGTACTGCAAGTTAAACGAAAAGTAATGATGGGTGTTTCGACCACGCCAGTCACGTACTTTGAGATTTATCCGCTTGTAAAACTTCGTAATTATCATGACTACAAACTAGAAATCGACACGTCACATGTGACGACACCACATAATCTCCTCTCCCCAAACCAGCGGCTACTCACCAAACGACCTGATTTCTGGTGGTTCGTTCCACCTGTGTGGAGTTTGCTGAACTTACGGCCCTTTTCCCTCCGTTTTCTCCGTGTCTGGTTCGATGACGTCACTTTCGTGACTTAGGCTCCTTATAACGCCTTCACTCATGCCATAAAGATTTCATTTATTTTTTATAGTTTATCACTGACTTTAAAATGACAGCGATGAACACATTTTGAACCCAGCAGGTGTGCCGATAGTTGAACTGAGCTGATGAGGATGAAACATATTTCAGACAGAAAAGGTTAGGAGCCTCTGATCTGCAGAGGGAAGTGAGTCTAGGCTGTGTGGTTGAATAAAACTCCAGTGGAGGGGGCCAGCGAGCGGCTTGTATCCAGAATAGTCTGCTGACTTTTTCTTTTTCTGCTTGATTTCCTGAGAAGTCTCTTAACAGGGTATCTGCAGGTTTAAAGGAGCCAAATTTAAGACTTTTTAAGACATTTTTAAGGCCACTTTGACCAAATTTAAGCTATTTTTAAAATTAAATTTAAGTTATAATTTCCGGCTATTGCCTGGAAACGGTGCTAACCACGTCGCGAACGTGGGATTAGCCATCCAGTTAACATTAAACTTGCACTTCCCCATGGCGCGAGCTCCCACTAGCTTAACCAGCTAATGTGCTCATCTAAAAATAGCCCCCTTTCACAACCAACTGAATGTGTACGGTTCCGCTTACGCCAACATCGTACACGCAAAAAATGCTGAACGCCAACTAGAAATTCACGAAAATTTGACAAAAATGGAAGAATCTTGTTTATTGGGTCTTTGGTAATTTAAGACCTTTGGAAACTGTATTTAAGGATTATTTGTCATTTTTAAGGATTTTTAAGGCCTTAAATTTGGAAACGCTAATTTAAGACTTTTAAAGACTTTTTAAGGACCCGCAGATACCCTGTCTTAACTGTTTTCTGGAAGAGTTATAAATCAAATTGTACCAAGGGGAGATTACAAAATCTTACAAAAGAAATTTAAAAAATAGAATAAAAACAAAAACGAAAAGAAATACTTAACCTTATTATTATTATTATTATGGGGATTAATTATCTCTCCAAACAAGCTGTACATGCATGTTGTCTTCAAAGATCTACCCAGCCCGCATCAGTACCCATGAATGGCTGTGAACTAATGGAGACAAAGCTCTAAACTAAATATTCTCTCTAAACTGAGCTGCGAGTCATGTAATGGGAGCGATGATGCGTGTAAAATCCTGGACAACTCCCCTGACACCTTCTTGTTGATCTGAATCCAGACAGCGTGCTCTGAAGTGCTGCTCTTTCATGGGAGAGGGGAAAAAAAGACGCCAGCTCCTATGGCAACAGAAAATCAGTTAAATGAAGACAAACAGGAGGCCTCTGAGCCTCCACCTCCGCACGCGGCAAAAAACACAACCTCCTTTTACAAATCCATCAACGCGGTAACTTTGTAGACTCGCTGAATGCTAATGGCTCACAGTGCGCTCCTCTTAAATAGGTCACGACTGGGAATAATTGTATTAACTGCTGTAAATAGAAATAAACTGAGGAAAGTGGAGAACAGTAATGGCTCGTCGGGATCTATTCAGAGGCTTTCTCAGAAAATCGGGGGAGGTCTTGAGGGAGACACTCGGTGTCAGAATCTGGTTTTATGTAAAAAAGTGCCATCTGCCTAAGAAAGCCAATTATGAACAATGAGACAGGGAAGCAAAAGACTCCAAGTTTAAACCCAAAAACATGCTTTAGAAAAAAAAAGCTTTTTATTCACATCAGAAAACACAGATTTAGTGACTTTGGAGCTCATTTTAAACCGTTTTTATACCTTTCTTTGGAGCTATTGCAGAGAATGCATTGGAGTCTGATTGAAGCATCCCATCCACAACTTCCTCCTCTGTGTTGCTGCGTCTCCTGTTCATGATGAAATGCCAGGAACAAACTGTTCTCCAAGCAGCCCACAAATATGTGCAGTGGAGGTTGTTTGCAAGAAAAACATCAGGAAGTTGCTAAATTCTTCAATTAACTCAGAGAGAAAACGGCTGGTCAGTTGTTCACAGCAGCTCCACAGACCCCATCTCCTCCTAACTCACAGCTGAAAGATGCATGTTTACTCGACAGCACTTATGTTCCAGTTCTTGGTCAAGCTGCTGAGCTCTCTCAGGCAGACAAGAGCAACATATTCTTTAAATGTTTAAACAGATGGATCCCAAGAAGTCTGGAGGTAAAAATAAAAACATGTGTGAGGCTTTAGAGCTCAGAATGTCATCTATTCTTCATCGTCCATCTCCTCTGGGGTCCTGACTGGAAGGATGATGGGTTTGGGAGCACATGCAGCGTATAATTTGGCCTACAGCCTGAGAGTGCGCTGTGAACGTCAATGTGGATGTACATCATCAGTCAAAAGGCCTAACATGGGACAGCAATAGAATCAAAACTTTGCCGAGTGTGGATGAAGATTCAGACCTAGTCCACACGTACCCGGATAAATACGTTGTTAAGGACATGCCAGACCTGTAGGTGGCAGTACTTCCCCCGTTCTTAACCTCGTCCTTCGTCTGTGGTCTTCCACAAGGAGCAGTAATTCCGCTTGCAAACACAAACAAGCAGAAAGCGCTTGGACAATTGATAAAGCGAGCGCAGCTCTGAGGGCATCCATGCTGTCGGCTAGTGTAAACACAGGTCGCACACGTGATGTCAGCATTTTTTGTCACGGAAAGTGACGTTGCGGACCTTAAAACTCCGGTTTTGTCCGTCCACACGCAGACACCCAAAACGGAGAAAATGCAGATCTTCACTTTGGCCGGAGTTTTTAAAAAGATCCGTTTTCGTGTGGATGACAGGCCAACACGTAGAAAAATATCTATGTTTTGGCAGATCCCCGGCTACGTGTGGACAGGGCCTAAATTAGAGTTGTGTTTTTATGTTTTCATATTTCCAGGGCCATCTTTTGGAAATTCCTGCAAATCATGAGACTTCTACTACTGATAATAAATCAAATCATATAACAATTCCCAAACAGTAGCATGGTATAGAGTTGATGTGAGGAGCTTTTAGTTAGGATTTTAAAGCGGTCCGTGCACTTTTCTCTCTTTTTCAGTCATTCCTGTCAGCTAGAAGAATAACAGCAAAAGTAATCCATGTTAGCACTGAGCTGTAGTCGTGATATTCACAATTAGCTGTTTCTGCCTAAATAAATGGATCGTCTTATGCTGGGAAATGTAGCAGTTTAGCCAAATTATAGCATTTTTCTTCTAATCTAAAAATAAATAAAGTTAAGAAAAAACTAAAAGAATCTCATAAAATCATCTAACATGACAGATTTTAGATCACTATCTGTTCAATCAGCCGAGTTTTAGCTGTTCCCTTTGTTGGCTAATGTGCATCTTGAATTGAGTTGACCCCAGTGACCTTTACCATGGTAATCACACACACACACACACACACATACACACACACACACACACACACACACACACACACACGTCCTGCATGTTTCCCATGTCTCTGCTTCAGCACGCTAGTTCACATATTTGCATTGCCTCCTCAGGATGACATCAAATGCTGCAGAAGCCTGTTAATCTCTCATTTGTTTCAGTCAGGTGTGTGGCAGCAGACGAACAGTGCTGTTGGAAACTCCAACATAGAAAGCATGCAGGACGGGGGTGCTGAGGACCAGGGTTGAGAAACACTGCTCTAATGTCTCCTGACAGATTTTATTGATCAGCCTAGATGTGTAGCGTAGTGGGAGCTGTACACACGTTCAGTTTAACAGCATCTTAGGAATCTACTCACTCACTGAATGCGTACTGGCCGGTAGAGGTATTCACCCTATCGATGGGCCTTCTCACATCCTCAACCACCAGGCTGACAAAACAACACCTGAGAGAGGAAAAGTCACGCCGGAAGTAAAACAACCTGTAGATCTCTCCAGGTTTTACATATCGTGGGAATACGCAGGACTCAGAGCGAAGACTGGAATGTATAAAACATGAGCAGGCTCAGAGAATGAGGCGAGTAGCAATGCCTCAGAGAAGACTAAATACATCACGTATGTCTGGTTTATGACCTTTTGACCTGAGCATTTGCACACACAATATTAGGGCTCCCAACGTCTAACCCTAACACTAGAAATTGAAATTAGGAATGCTGGCTGGGCAGGGGGCTCGATGCCAGGATGGGACGCCTGTTTGTCAAAGGGCTTGATGACACGTCTGAACCAGGCTTGGACCCCTCTGTCTAAAATAAAGAGTCATCAGGGAAAAGAATAAAAATTATATTTTCTTTGACATTCTTTGTTGGACACAATGCAAACAGCTCAGTGAACAGCACTAGTTTTAGCAACGGTTGCTAAGAGCTTTGCCTGTTTAACCCCTTCATTTCAGTTTACTATACAGGGAGTGAGGAATTATTAGGCAAGTTGTATTTTTGAGGAATAATTTTATTATTGAACAACAACCATGTTCTCAATGAACCCAAACAACTCATTAATATCAAAGCTGAATGTTTTTGGAAGTAGTTTTTAGTTGTAGCTGTTTTAGGGGGATATCTGTGTGTGCAGGCGACTATTACTGTGCATAATTATTAGGCAACTTAACAAAAAACAAATATACCCATTTAAATTATTTATTTTTACCAGTGAAACCAATAGAACATCTCCACATTCACAAATAAACATTTCTGACATTCAAAAACAAATCAGCGACCAATATAGCCACATTTCTTTGCAAGGACACTCAAAAGCCTGCCATCCATGGCTTCTGTCAGTGTTTTGATCTGTTCACCATCAACATTGCGCGCAGCAGCAACCACAGCCTCCCAGACACGGTTCAGAGAGGTGTACCGTTTTCCCTCCTTGTAAATCTCACATGTGATGATGGACCACAGGTTCTCAATGGGGTTCAGATCAGGTGAACAAGGAGGCCATGTCATTAGTTTTTCTTCTTTTATACCCTTTCTTGCCAGCCACGCTGTGGAGTACTTGGACGCGTGTGATGGAGCGTTGTCCTGCATGAACATCAGGTTTTTGTTGAAGGATGCAGACTTCTTCCTGTACCACTGCTTGAAGAAGGTGTCTTCCAGAAACTGGCAGTAGGACTGGGAGTTGAGCTCGACTCCATTCTCAACCCGAAAAGGCCCCACAAGCTCATCTTTGATGATACCAGCCCAAACCAGTACTCCACCTCCACCTTGCTGGCGTCTGAGTGGGACTGGAGCTCTCTGCCCATTACCAGTCCAGCCACGGGCCCGTCCATCTGGCCCATCAAGACTCACTCTCATTTCATCAGTCCATAAAACCTTAGAAACATCAGTCTGGAGGTATTTCTTGGCCCAGTCTTGACGTTTCAGCTTGTGTGTCTTGTTCAGTGGTGGTCGTCTTTCAGCCTTTCTTACCTTGGCCATGTCTCTGAGTATTGCACACCTTGTGCTTTTGGGCACTCCAGTGATGTTGCAGCTCTGAAATACGGCCAAACTGGTGGCAAGTGGCATCTTGGCAGCTGCACGCTTGACTTTTCTCAGTTCATGGGCGGTTATTTTGCGCCTTGGTTTGTCCACACGCTTCTTGCGACCCTGTTGACTATTTTGAATGAAACGCCTGATTGTTCGATGATCACGCTTCAGAAGCTTTGCAATTTTAAGACTGCTGCATCCCTCTGCAAGATATCTCACTATTTTTGACCTTTCTGGGCCTGTCAAGTCCTTCTTTTGACCCATTTTGCCAAAGGAAAGGAAGTTGCCTAATAATTATGCACACCTGATATAGGGTGTTGATGTCATTAGACCACACCCCTTCTCATTACAGAGATGCACATCACCTAATATGCTTAACTGGTAGTAGGCTTTCGAGCCTATACAGCTTGGAGTAAGACAACATGCATGAAGAGGACGATGTGGACAAAATACTCATTTGCCTAATAATTCTGCACTCCCTGTATGTGAAAATAAAATTAGATGTTAGATTATCTTGTTTGGAGTGAAGGCAGCTTTTCAAATTGTGGCTTGATGCCTACTTTATATATTATCTATAAATAAATTCATAGACTTAAAAATACAGAACAATAAGTATCCACCCCTAATAAATTATTATTAATGGCTGTATCTTCCTACTGATTCATTAAGAAATGTGCCTTTTTAGTTTTCAGATACAGATAAATCCCTTGTTTATTTATGGCAACCCCACCACAAGTTAATGTTATTTATCATCACGGAAATATTGTTTGTACATTCTTCGCAAAGCAAGCAAATATTCCAGAATGGAGGATCAGGAAGAACCTTTTACCTCATCACCTCTGTAAAAAACACCCAATAATACTATTTTACATCAAGTCAGCATGGGTTGCTGTCAGCTTCACGAGTTGTCCCTCACCCCTGTTAATAACTGTTCAAGTTTTCGAATGACAGCTTGTACCACTCACACCTTTCACGTGGAACGCCCTGTGTTCATTCAGAAATTAGGATTCCGCCGTCAGCAGATATCGTGAGAACATGAGTGTGCTGTCTAGCTGACCTGAACCGCTGCGTCAAGTTCCCCACTTGAGAGGGACAAACATCCACCCAGAGTTTAGAAACTGGATTTCACTCCGAGACCGAAACAACGCTTCACTTTTTGCTTTTATGTTTATTTTCAGCATGTCAGCTCAGGTCAGGTGAAAAACCTTCAATCAAGCAGACATATAACCTTAAACTAGTTTTACAGAATTTTACATAATTATTTTTTAAACAGCATTACTTTTTAAACAGTGTTAAACATCAAATAGTTCCCTTAGAAAAATATAAGCTATTTATCATTGTCTTTTATAATTAATCTTCCATTGAAATTAATCACAGAACCCAAAAATGAACAAACCATTTTGGGAGCAGAGTTATCACCAAATGAAATGTTGAGAAAACTGCAACAAACAACTTGCTAAAACCATTTTCAGATTCAAAATAAAGTAATTATCTTACTAACTGGCAAATAACCACAAACAATGTTGTGATTTTACCAAACAAATCAACAGAGTCTCAGTCGTTTGGGCCACGCCTGGGCAAACAAACAATCAGGTCAGGTTTCTTATTTAACCGCTGCACCAGCAGCAACGTCCGTTCACAACCAGCAATATGTTATAACTTTATCTTACCGGCTGCCTCTCTGATTTTGGTAGATGTATTCAGTTCTGAAGTTACTGAACGGCTGGCTCAGAACACCATGCTCTCTGGTAAAATTACACCTTCTTCTTCGAGTTTGTTGGCAGGTGGCATCTAACTGCTAGGTGCATTACCGCCACCTACTGTGCTGGAGTGTGAGTCGGAGTAAGAGCGGGAAAAAAAGAAAAAAAAAAAACTAAATTCTATTCAACAGACCACAGTGCTTTAGAAACCCAACAACCAACTTATAATTCCTTTCTTCACCATTTAACTAATTCCTTACAGTCATCACTCCACCTCCTATGTCTTTTGATGTCTCCCTGAGTTGTCCTCTACTTCCCTCTCATTTTACGCAGTCACACAAAACATGTTCCACTGTTTCTCCCCCCACCCCACATCCACACACACCTGTGGGATGTTAAAGTTACACCTCAGAGGTGTACCACCTTTACTGTCCCTGTGGAACCCCTTCTGCTGAACATGGTTCCTAGTCTGAGAAAGTCCAAGCCTGACTTGACACACTGAGTAGATCTTTAAAATGACTTTGATCCTGCATATCTGAAATATTTAGTCGCAGAGGAGGCAAAAGATGTTGTGTTTGAGCAAAGAACAAGCTAATGCGTTTAAGTAAATCGATAAATAAATCTCCAAAAAGCATGAGTAACCTCAAAAGGACCATGAGGTTCAGGTGGGTGCAGGATGGGCTTCTAATCGGACGTGTTGATCTACTGCAGTGATTCTGTCCTGAGCCCCAAACCAGATGATGTGTCGGCTGTGTGAGGTTTTTACTGCACTAAGATCTGGGTAAAGATTAGAAGCATCAAACACCCCTAATGCACAAGTACGAAGCTTTGACAAGTGCTTGTATTTTTCAGGGAACTGCAGAAGAGAAAACACTACAAGAGTTGGAAACTGCTGACTGATGCATAATCAGATAAAACCTTGCAGACAAATGAACTCTTTACAGCGAGACAAATGGGACGACAGCGACCTAAATAAAAAGTAGAGGGAGGAGGAAAATGTTAGGTAACCTTTGATCTGTGTGTAGTGGTTAACAGCGACTCTGCTGCCTTTGTGGTCAGGTTTGCATGTTGTCTCTGCGTTGTTCTGCAGTTTTTCAATTCAATTCAATTCAAGTTTATTTATAAAGCGCCAAATCACGACAAGAGTCGTCTCAAGGACCTTCACATAATAAACATTCCAATTCACAGGTCATTAAGCCAATCAGAAATAATGTTTCCTATATAAGGAACCCAGCAAATTGCATCAAGCCACTGACTAGTGTCAGTGACTCTACAGCAGTCCTCAGACTAAGCAAGCATGCAGCGACAGTGGAGAGGAAAACTCCCTTTTAACAGGAAGAAACCTCCAGAGGATCCTGGCTCAGTATAAGCAGCCATCCTCCACGACTCACTGGGGATCGAGAAGACAGAGCAGACACACACACACACACACACACACACACACACACACACACACACACACACACACACACACACACACACA
Source organism: Nothobranchius furzeri (assembly GCF_043380555.1). Taxonomy (NCBI): domain Eukaryota; kingdom Metazoa; phylum Chordata; class Actinopteri; order Cyprinodontiformes; family Nothobranchiidae; genus Nothobranchius; species Nothobranchius furzeri. The sequence continues at coordinate 61,340,614 of NC_091756.1, read as the reverse complement.
CACACACACACAAGTAGTGTGTCTATATAGTTATATTGTGATGTCTTAGTAAATATTGTATTTGGTGAAAGATAAACTTTATTGTATTTATCCTAGTGGATCTATAATTAAACGGGTAAACTAGTAGTAGCACATCCAACGTCAAGGAAACCAAAAAGTTATTATCAGGAGAGGGAGAATGTTTAAGTGGTTAGCAGCAGTGTGCTAGTCGATGGCCCCCTCCATGAGGCCACCACAGCTCAGCAGAACGTCATTGTCGCTTCTTCTGGGAGAAAAACACTTAGAGAGAAAATAAAGTTAACATGAAACATTCGTGTTAGGCTAGCTGGAGATCTTACTGAACCTTGTTGAGTGGACATGTTTCTGGGTTGGCCAACTGTTGACAACTCCTTAATAAAGAAATTATCTTTTGCTGTTCTAAAAGTAGCAAGAAGTCCCTAAATGATGTCAAAACTTGGTATGTGTGTGTAACTGTAATAGATGCTGTAGGAGAGAGAGGGACAGAAGGGAGCAAAAACACCCCTAACACGTCATACAAATACACTTTCTTTGTTGGTTCTTGATCAAAATTCAGCCCTTACTTATATGTGTTTGGTGAGAGCATATTACAGCTACTCTGGCAGTTACTTAGTTTGTTTTGAAGGATTTTTTTAAATTTTACATTTACATCCTGCCCCCACTGTAAGTTAGGATGGAATCATCCAGGGGCAGATTCACACAGACGCAACTGTTAGCAGGCTGGACACAAACGGGTCACATATCTCTCACTGCCACTAGTAGGGGACTACCATGCGAGAACTGGGCCATCTGTGAATACTTTGGGATGCGGAGGAACATAAAGCAGTGGCAACTGGTCACTGAGAAGAGTCTTTAATAACACAAGATTTGTCGTCAGTCACTAATTTAAAAAATACATTTGACAGAAGTTTCTGAATTCTTCTTGAATATATTGACAAAATCTTCGAGTCAGCAAACTAAAAGGACACGATTCCAAAGCCTAGCTTGTGTTACATCCAACTGGCAAGGACTACAGTTGTGGCAAAAACATGGAATTAGTCAATATGATGAAGACCATCTTATCAGGAGCTTGCACATGCTGGAACACACTGACTCACACACAAAGAGAAAGAGGAAAAGCAAATGATAGGGAAAGACAAAATCAGCTGCCAGTGACATCTAAGAGTGATTGGGAAGTAAATTCAATTCAATTCAAGTTTATTTATAAAGCGCCAAATCACGACAAGAGTCAACTCAAGGCACTTCACATAATAAACATTCCAATTCACATCAGTTCATTAAGGCAATCAGAAAAAAGTTTCCTATATAAGGAACCCAGCAAATTTCATCAAGTCACTGACTAGTGTCTGTGACTATACAGCAATCCTCAGACTAAGGCCTAGTCCACACGTAGCCGGGTTTTTTTTAAAAACGAATATCCGCCCCTCCAAAAACTTGCATCCACACCACAGCGTTTTAAAAACAAACTCTGTCCACACGTACCCGGATAAATACGTTGTTAAGGACATGCCAGACCTGTAGGTGGCAGTACTTCCCCCGTTCTTAACCTCGTCCTTCGTCTGTGGTCTTCCGCAAGGAACAGTAATTCCTCTTGCAAAAACAAACAAGCAAACAGCGCTTGGACAATTGATAAAGCGAGCGCAGCTCTGAGGGCATCCATGATGTCGGCTAGTGTAAACACAGGTCGCACACGTGATGTCAGCATTTTTTGTCACGGAAAGTGACGTTGCGGACCTTAAAACTCCGGTTTTGTCTGTCCACACGCAGACACCCAAAACGGAGAAAACGCAGATCTTCACTTTGGCCGGAGTTTTTAAAAAGATCCGTTTTCGTGTGAAAAAACTCCGTTTTCGTGTGGATGACAGGCCAAAACGTAGAAACATATCTACGTTTTGGCAGATCCCCGGCTACGTGTGGACAGGGCCTAAGCAAGCATAAAGCGACAGTGGAGAGGAAAACTCCATTTTAACAGGAAGAAACCTCCAGAGAACACACACACACACACACACACACACACACACACTCATATCCATAAGCATACTGACTAAGTATAAAACTATAGTAAAAGGAAGGTAAAAGAATCTACAGATTCAGGAGAGAAATGGCTGAAGGAAAGAAACTGTTCTTGTGTCTGGTAGTTTTTGTGTACAGCGATCTATCGCGTCTGCCAGATGGGAGGAGATGGAAGAGAGTAGATGCAGGATGTGTGGCATCTTGGACAATATTCCCTGCCTTTTTCCTGGTCCTGCTGATGTACAGTTCCTGGACAGAGGGCAGTTGGGCACCAATGATTTTTCCTGCTGTTTTAATAATAGGCTGTAGTCTGCATTTGTCCATTTTTGTGGCTGACCCAAACCAGACAGTGATGGATGAGCAAAGTATGGATTCGACTGCAGCAGTGTAGAAGATGATCAGCAGCTGTTGTGGTAGGCCGTACTTCCTTAGTTGCCGTAAGAAATACATCCTCTGCTGAGCCTTTTTGAGGATGGAGTTGATGTTTGTCTCCCACTTCAGATCCCTGGAAATGATAGTTCCCAAGAACTTGAATGAAGCCACCATTATCACTGGGCTGTTGGATATTGTGGGGGGGGCAGCACTGTGGGAAGCTTCCTAAAATCCACGACCATCTCCACAGTCTTAAGGGTGTTAAGCTCAAGATTGTGCTGACTACACCAGACCACCAGCCTCTCAACTTCTCGCTGATAAGCAGACTCATCACCATCCTGGATGAGCCCAATGACAGTGGTGTCATCTGCAAATTTCAGGATTTTTACAGCTGAGTCCTTAGAGGTGCAGTCATTGGTGTACCGGTGCTGATCAACCTTGTGCCAGATGTAACGTCGTTCAACCGCACATGCTGGCTCCTATTTGTCAGGAAGCTGGAAATCCACTGACACATAGCAGGGGAAACAGTGAGCTGAGAGAGCTTTGAGGTGAGGATTTCTGGTATAACGGTGTTAAAAGCAGAGCTAAAATCCACAAACAATATCCTTGCGTAGGTCCTTGGTTGATCAAGATGTTCCAGGATGAAGTGCAGGCCCATGTTAATTGCATCATCCACTGACCTGTTTGCCCTATATGCAAACTGCAGGGGATCCAGCTGGTGGCCTGTGGTGCTTTTAAGATGGGACAGCGCCAAGCGCTCAAAGGACTTCATGACTACTGATGTCAAAGCCACGGGTCTGTAGTCATTCAATTCGGTAGGGGAGGATTTCTTAGGTACTGGGATGATAGTGGAGCTTTTGAAGCATGATGGAACCTCACACAGCTCCAGCGATCTGTTGAATATCGTTGTGAAGACAGGTGCTAGTTGGACAGCACATGTCCTGAGGCAGGATGGAGTTACTCCATCTGGGCCTGGTGCCTTCCGTACGTTCTGTCTCCTAAAGATGTTGCAGACATCCTCTTCCTTCACAAGGAACGCAGCTTGTGATTTAGAGGAAAGAGGAGTAAGAGTGTCCAGGTGAGGGGTGGTGGCTGCAGCTATGCTGGAGTGGAGGAGGGGTGTGACATTCCTTTCCTCAAAGCGACAATAAAAGCCATTTAGCTCCTCAGCAAGGCCATGATTAGCATCAGAAATGGAGGATGGTCTCCTGTAGTCAGTGTTGCCAGATCCAAAATCCCACAATATTGTACAGAGAGGCCTAAATTATCGTTTTTCAGTACAAATTATCGTACATTATAAATTTGATAACAACGTTCTATAAACAACTTCTCACTCCAATATAGAATAACAAAGAAGGTGTTTCATATTGCCCTGTTTAAATAAACATCTTTAAAACCAGTAATATAATGCCTATAAACGTGCAGAGTGTGTCGGTACCACTCCTCCCTTTGCATGATTCTAGAGAACGGTGATTTCTGATACCATCTGGATGTTGCAGCAACGACAGAAAGCCTTGGTTCGTTCCCCGTAACAGGTGCAAGCCATCCTTTGAAAATAGGGTCCAACTCCCACACAGGACGATAAACTTGTGTCTGGAGTTGCTTTGCTTTACCTTCATCCGTCCCTTCTCTGGTTTTTCTTTTAAGATTAGAAGCCATTGTCTCGTCGCTGTGTCCTCCTAGCTTAGACTTAACTCGGCGCGCTCGCGGGAAAACAGCAAAAACTGGCGGGCCACTGCCACATTATTTAACCTTACAGTTTCTCGCGAGAGTAGGCCCTATCGATGTGATTGGGCTATTTATTGTACAGATCCAGAGTCAGTTTTTATAATAGACACAATAGCATATACCTGTAAGCACTGAGGTGAAATCTGACTTCAGAACAGTTTAAAATTATGTAATGGACTTGGGAAAGCCACAGCAAAAGACGGTGTTACTAGATGCAATGTGAAATTATCGTACATTTGAGGATTTTTGAAACTATTGATCGTACATCGTACAGAGCCCAAAATTATGGCACAAATACGATAATTGTCGTACATCTGGCAACACTGCCTGTAGTTGGTAATGTGCTAAATGTCTCTCCACACCGATGTGGGGTTGTTGGCTGAAAACTGGTTTTTCAGCTTTGCTGCATACTTAATTTTAGCAGCTCTGATCTCCTTAGTCAACGTGTTCCTGAGTGATTTGTACAGAGGCCTGTCTCCTGCCCTATAAGCCTGCTCCTTTGCCCGTCTCAACTGGCTCAGTGTCGCTGCAAACCATGGCTTGTTGTTATTAAAGGTGCAAAAAGTCTTTGTTGGCACACACACTTCCTCACAGAAGGTGATGTAGGATGTCACAGTGTCCGTTAGCTCGTTCAGATCGCCGGTGGCATCTGCAAATACTCTCCAGTCCGTACAATCAAAACAGTCCTGTAGCTCCTCTTTTGCTTCATTTGTCCATTTCCTCACTGTCCTGGTGGCTGGCTTTACAGATTTTAGTTTTTGCTTATAAGTGGGGATAAGATGAATCAAATTATGGTCAGAGAGGCCGAGAGCTGCACGAGGGACAGAGTGGTATGCCCCTTTAAGAACTGTATAGCAATGATCCAGTATGTTTTTGCCTCTAGTCGGACATCTGATGTGCTGTCTGTATTTCGGTAGTTCTGTATTAAGTTTAGCCTGATTGAAATCACCCAAAATAATGAGCACTGAGTCTGGGTACTTGTTCTCTGTGGAGGTAACTTGATCGGCGAGAGTCTGCAATGCAACACTCACATCTGCTTGAGGATGTATGTACACTCCAATCAAAATGAATAATGATATTTCCCGCGGGGAGTAAAACGGCTTACAGTTCAGAAATATTGTCTCCAAGTTTGAGCTACAATGTTTACTGAGAACTGTAGCGTCTCTACACCAACATTCATTAATGTAGAAGCAGATTCCACCTCCTTTCGTCTTCCCTGATAGCTCTTTTTCCCGGTCTGCGCGATGTAAACAAAACCCGGGCAGGTATAATCCATTATCAGGAGTCAAGTCAATGAGCCACGTTTCAGTAAAGCAGAGGGCAGCGGAGTGTGCAAAATCGCGATTAGTCCTGTTCAGAAGGAGCAGCTCATCTATTTTATTAGGTAGGGATCGGACGTTCGCTAGGTGCATTGCTGGGAGAGGCATACAAAATCCCCGCTGGCGGAGTCTCACCAGCGCTCCTGCTCGTTTACCCCTCCTGCGCTTCCTTCTCCAACAAAGAGTAGAAGTTCCTCCGATCAAAACTTCCAATAAACTCCCCGGGTCCTCAAATTTTTGAAAATCTGTCTCTGTGGTTTGTTGCCTGACACACAGTAGTTCATCTCTACTGAAAGTAATCCGTTTTGCATCGCTGATTTCCCAAAAAATAAATTGACACTGTTGAGCTCTAGGACCAAGCGGAAAACAACCGTTTGTGTTGAAGCCTGTTTCCCATTAGAACATACTGTAAAGATACACCCCCCCCATGCCCCCCCCACTTCTAAAGTGAAAATTACGTCCATGGATCATGGTGATGGTGCAAGTGAGACTTTCTGAAGAGTGAACTCGTTGTGAAGGTTTCAATATGGTTGACAACTGATAATTAGTAAAAGAAGAAGAAATGATCTTTTATATTTATCTCAAGATAAAAATCACAAGGTGCTTCACGAGAACAACATAAAAAAAATTACAGAAAATAAATGAAAGTAAATGGTAACATACTGACCAGTTCTGGTGAAGAATGAACCAAAACATTTCATCTGCCTAAAGCTGCTTAATATTTGTGTTGATCATTTATCCGACACTTTCATACAAAACAACTTAGAGAGCTACCTGACATGCATATTTTTGGCCTGCAGAAGAAAACCATAGTTCCCAGAGAAAACGCAATCATGCATGGGGAGAGCATACTTATTCCATGCAGAAAGAGGTTCAAACCCGCAACCTTCTTGCTGTGAGGCAGCAGTACCACCAACTGGGTCACTGTGCAGATCTGTGCACACAACCTCATTAGGAAGCTTACCCCAGACCTGAATGATGCCCGAGATTTAAAAAAATCCTTCAAGTAGACTTCTTTGACAATATTTTTAAACTGTCAGCCAATTTTCTAAACATGAGGGAACACACTCGTGGTGATAAAAAAATCTAAACACACAAACCACTTTCACTGAAGCGCATTCCTTGCTCAGGCAGGAAATCTCATGAGATAGAACATGACTTTGAAATAAACAAATATGGAGGAGGAGCATATAGAGCTCCGGGCCCCACGTGACTCTCAGTTAGTAGACGCCATATTGGCAGGAAAAAAAGGTAAACAAACACGGATCGTAAACATGAACATGAACGGAATCGGCTTGGATTTTACTTCGTCGGAGTTTACTTCACACTTTAAAACCGAAGAAATCGTTTTATATAGTCAGAAATTAAATAGACTAAACATCTCCGACCCTTACCGTGCCCCTGGGATACTTTTTAAAAACGCCAGAAGCTGTCGGAGCGGACTTCTTACCGGACCTGGCCGGGGAACCCCTTGGGATTTACCCGGAGGAGCTGGCCCAGGTGGCTGGGGAGAGGGAAGTCAGGGACTCTCGACGCTACTGCCCCCGTAACCCGACTCCGGATAAGCAGATGAAAATGGATGGATGGATGGACAAATAACAGATTTACAGGTAAGTAGTTTAAATAGAGTGCTGTGCTGTTTGAATGTATAAACTGAACGCCAAGAGAAATCACTAGTCTGATTTTATCCGTGAATAAAATAAATATGTCAGGCAGGAGCGTCTCAGGATCTGTCTGAGATCTGTCTCGGTGAGACAGATAATAGCAATCCAAAGTGCTTTTTATGTGTGATCTGACAATTGATCAACCATTGGTTAAAAATTAAATACAGCTTAGCCGGTTAATTGCTGTGATCATAAAACACGTAAACGGCAGCACGCAGAACTCACGAGGCAACGTTTTACGTGACGTTTACTTGTTGCTATGAGTAATAAGACAGAAAAAGCCACGCCAAAATAAGTTTAGGAAGCCCACTAAGAATCGTAATAAAAGCATTTAAAATAAATACCATACACAGTTGAGGAAACGTTGGTTTAAGTACCTGATATGAAGCGGTCGCTGCATAAGTGAAAACCTTTACTCTCGGGATCCCACAGCTTCATTTTAGCCCGGTCACTAATGTGTTTTATTACAATGATCCAACGTTTGCGGCGCTCTGGATCTTGGGGAATCCTGTAGATGGCTCATCCCTTATGTCGTCTGCATCTGTTCTGCATCCTGGGGCACAACAGGAATCTACCATATTTCCTGTCTGATTGAGTTTTCTAACAGTAACAAATAGTCCAGCTGCCGGCTTCTGCCTGCCAATATGGCGCCATTTCGATTTGAACTGTTGCATGCCGGGAGAAGTGACGTCGACTCCCGGAGCTCTATAGTGTGCTTCACCGTACTTGGCAGCACTAATAAAAAGACATGCCCTGTCACGATCTTTACGCTCGGCTAACCTGGAGCTACTGACTGTCCCACACACTAGGAGCAGGTCAGGAGGAGATTGGGCTTTCTTGATCTTGGCTCCTTCTCTCTGGAATGAGCTTCCACTTCATATGAAACTCTCACCATCACTGCAGGTTTTTAACCGTCATTTGAAAACTCATTTTTATCGTTTGGCTTTGATGGGACTTGGTTTTAGGCTTTTGTGCTGCATTTACACTTTGCACGTTGCCTGTATGTTGCTTTAATCTCCTTTTTATTGCTCTTCATGTTTTTTGTGTATTTTCTGTTCCACGCCTTGGGCTCCCGCAAAGGCAGTAGCAGTTATATAACTAAAGACTGATTGATTGATTCTGCCACCTTGCTCTCTGACCGGCTGGACGTCACATTCAACAAGCAGCATGTGCGTTTGTCCTCAAAACTCAGACCTTGATGATCCAACATGTTGTAAAGCCTGGGTTTATGAGCAGAGCGGTCCTGACATCCATCTGAGCAGACCAGAGTTCTCGTAACACACCACACAAGGTAGGATTGTTTGATAAGACTATCTTTAGAGCTATGATAATAGTGCTCATTGTTAAGATTGTCGGTAGGGAAGAATCTGGTAAAAAAAAATAATAATAATGGGCACGATTGTCCTGATGTGTGATCCAGGCTTTTCAGTAGCTCTTCTTCAGAGTCCATTCTGCACTGAGGTTTCTCAAGATTGGCTGGAATGGGTTTGAACTGGGATACAAACCCTTATCCTTCAGTTCCAAAGTTAAATGACCCATAGAAAGGGGCAAATGCCAATTCAACTACCAGCCAATCACGCGCCTCTGTACAGCAAGAACGTTGGTAGGCATCATAGCTGCAAAGAAGAGAGCATGGTACAGAAGGGCAGCAACACCAGAGTAACCAAACACCAACTGCTGGTTGACAGAACCGTTGTCTGAGACTACAACCAGAAAAACACACTGTGCATTGCCTGGACTACAAGGAAGCCTATGAGGTCCAAACCCACGAATCCCAAAGTGCTTAGAAATGTTAAACATCAACTGGACTCTAAGAAGCATCATGAAAAACTCAGCAGGAATGTGGAAGACAACTCTGGAAGCTAACTGAACTAGTCAGCATCAAGTGAGGCCTAAACCATTAGACCTGAACACTGTCTGGCAGATCATCATAACGAGTAGCCATGGATACCAGTTCCAGAGCAGAGCTGTCAATGACATCACGCTGTATGCCAAAACTGAACAAGACTCCCACTCTACGATCCAATTCTAATGGATGCACAGGAACGACAGTGGATTGCAATTCAGATGATCCCAACAGAAGGAGTTTAGCGACCTAAATATTACGAAATTATATATAATGTTACTTATATTGCTAAGAAAATAGTATTAATAAAAAGACAACAAAATAAACTATTATTACACATCTCATCATTTTAGTATCATGAGTATAATTCTTCTTTCACAATAAAATACCATAAAATCAGTTTACTAACGCGTGACCTGAACTGCTTATTCCTCATTGGGGTTGCAGGGCGCTGGTGTCGATCTCTCAGGTGAGAGATGGGGGACACCCTGGACAGGTCACCAGTCCATCACTGTAGTTATAATCATTATATTTATTTATTAGTGGTTATTTTTTATTCCCTTTGGAATTTTTGAGGTTTTTAGTGAAAACTGTTATTGGGATCATTATGACTTTAATTTTAATTTTGTTTGGATCTGTGTGAAGCACTTTATGATTCGTTGTCTGTGATAAGGGCCATAAATAAATGTTACTTACTACTTACTAACTATAAATGTTACTTACTACTTACTTATAATATATGGACAAAAGGAGTTTATGAACTTAAGGATTTTTGTAAGACAATAACATTTTTTTTTACATTTTTTGGGTCACCACCATGATATTTTCATTTGAATAGTAGACTGAAGTTGTCCTCAGAGTAAAAAAAAACTCAATAGAGCAAAATTTTCCATTGAGAGGCGTACATTTCATATTGAAGAAGCTAGATTTTCACAAACACATAGATGTGTTTATTATAGGTACAGTACACTGCTCCAATGTCAGATGAATATTAAAATTGCATATCTTGTCTGAATTTTCTCCAGACTGTGGCTACCACTGTTTCACTGATTTCAACTCATTGCTGCTGGAGCGCAGCGCATATTAAGCTTTTTTTTTAATTTAATTGATTTTTTTTTGCGTTCGGTAGATCCCTTTGGCTGATTAGTTAGAAAGTAGGAAATCTAGGAAACAGTTTTTCTGGAAGACGGAGAAAACGTGCAGCATGCAGGAAGGTTAGAGAGAGAAAGGGCCGGAAATTATTCATATAAAATCAAGAAAACAAAACAAAGTGCTTGAAAAGAAACAAGTAGGTAGATTTATCCCCAATACACATTTTTACCAGTGAAAAGTAATAATATATAAGCATTTAATATTTATACATGTGATAGAATCAGATCACCCCAGAAGTCAGTCCCACATCCAGGGCCGTATCAAGGCATTTGAGGACCAAGGCAAATATAGGCCTGGAGCCCCCACCACCTCACTCCCTGCTCAATTAATACAAGATGGCGGCGTGCTGAGAGTACAGATTGTTGTTGTTTTTATTTAATAAACAATCATTTTAAAGCACTGTTATTATATCTGATTGTTTTAACAGCAACCCTAGCTCAGACACCACATCACCTTCCACATATATGTCATGAGCTCACTGAGCGTCACATGACCAGATTCATATTGAAGTTGTTTTGGTGAAAGTAACTTAAAGTAATGCAAAAGTAGTGTAATGTCTTACATTTTAAAATCAGTAATATTGTAATGTAATGAATTACTTTAAAATGAGGGTAACAAGTAATAAATAATGCATTACAGTTTTGAAGTAACTTGCCCAACACTGGTCATCACAGCCAAAAGTATCAGAAAATACTCAGCGTTTTTCTGCAAACCCCAAATAACAATAAAAGTGTAAAATATGTGTTTCAGATTTTAAAGGAAAGCTGTTTGGTGGAGTGGGAGCATTGTGTTTAATCCACTCTGTCAAATTAACTGACTCAGTCATGATAGCACACACAACCTGTGACATTCTGCTGTTTGCACACAAATGTCGGCGTGGTAATCCAGCAAATCCTCCCCAAATCCCCTCAACCGCAGATGGTTGCACCGGAACAAAACACAGTTTAAACCACTGGCTCAGGAGCCTCTGATAAACCAGACCTCTGTCTGATGGAGGATAGAGGACAGGCATTCATATCAGAGTAATGGAAAAGCTTAAATGGCATATCTGATGTATTGCATTTTAAATGTGCATGAAATTAACATGTGTTGCTAAAAATGCTGTTTATCAATGTTAAATAGTTAAATTAAATTATTTTTATTCTCTTTATCTGCAGTGAAGTGACAATATACAGTAAAATACAGTCAAATGACTGTGTTGATGTTACTTTGTGCAAAAAAATAAAATTATCATTTTTTTATGCATGCATGACTGTGTGTGTGTGTGTGTGTGTGTGTGTGTGTGTGTGTGTGTGTGTGCGTGCGCGCACAAATTTGCAAAATATCCCATGAACCACAGATAAAACACCCAGAAAATCTTCATTATGTTATTTGACTTTCAAATGATAATAATCTAAAAATTTCTAGTCTGAACAACAGTGACTAATAGAAATCAGGCATAATTCAGCATCACTTCCACAGAGAGGAGAAGAGGATGCTCAGCATGAACTTCCTGATGGGGTAACATTACTGATCATAACATCAAAATGTTTCATTGAAATATGTCAAGCCAGGCTGACACACTGAAAGCGCCAAGGCATCAGGCCAAAAAGGCGGAGTCAGATGACATCATCTGAGCAAAACACCGATGGTGAAGGGAGAGCGACTAGATGGATGTGAATAATTCATCACGGTCTTTATTCTGTGTCCAAAAGATCTGAGTTTGAAGTTTTCACAGCGATTGTGGCTGGACTTATTATGTGTGATCAAATAATTCTGTCCTGGGATTAAAAATGAAAAGCAGCTGCCTTCATGTTGTTTCTAGCAATAGAAGCTATCGAGGCCACTTGGGTCCAACTTGTTTCTCTCTAGTTTTCACCCTTTGATTTTAATTTTACAAAACACACAGATGCATCTTGGGTATTTCAATGAGTACACATCAGTCTGTAACTGAAGTTTTTAAAGAGCACACTTAACTGAACCGTGATGGGCCCAGTAAGACCTCTGAAACCATTTCGTTGTTTGGCGGAGATCAGATGTTTGTTTCCGAGCAACAGATGCTATTCAAGCTCCACCTGATATTTGTCTAAAGCCTGTAAATAGGTTCTGAGATGGAAATAATTCCACTGGCAAAAATAAAAATGTTCAAAGACAGAAGCTTAGCAGTTGGCCCTGGACATCACTTCAGCGCCCTTGAGTACAGAGATAGTAAAGTACAGCTCAAGCAGAAGTGGAAATATATTTGCAAGAATTATAAAAAGTGATTATGTTGATACTAACTGGTCCAGATAAGGTCCAGTCCTCTAGCTGTTCGATCATAAATCCTTCTCAGATCATATGCTGTGGAGACACCTTTTCTTTTACTTATGTTGGGATAAAAGTCGTAGCGTTTCTCAAAGAAACAGCCGCTCGCCACCTTCCATAAGGCTGATGGAGGTATAGCAGGACATTGAACTAAGAAAATGTGGTTCAAAAAGTTTGATTCAACCAACAAACAAAGAAAACATGAGAGGGTCAGGAGAGAGGTCCTGCCTCAGGTATCTTGGGTTCTTGTTCACAAGGGAGGGAAGAAGGGAGGGGAGATCAACATGCAGATTGGTGGTGCGGACACTGAACCGGTCTGTCGAGGTGAAGAAGGAGCTGAGCCAGAAGGCGAGGCTCAATTTACCGGTCCATCTACGTCCCAGCCCTCAACTATGGTCATGAGCTTTGGGTAATGACCAATAGAACAAGATCCAAGTGGCCGAAATGAGTTTCCTCCGGAGGGTGGCCGAGTGCGGCTGTAGAGAGAGGGTGAGGAGCTGTGACATTCGGGAGGGACTCGGAGTAGAGTCACTGCTCCTCCTCATCGAGAGGAACCCGCTGAGGTGGTTCAGGTCAGGTCAGGTCAGGATGCTGTCTGAACGCATTCCTGGGATGGTGTTTTGGGCATGTCCTGCCAACAGGAAGCCCTCAGGTCACCCCGGGACACGCTGGAGGATCCACATCTCCAGTCTGGGCCGAGAACGCCTTGGGGCCCTACCAGAGGAGCTGGTGGAGGTGGCTGGGGAGTGGGCTGTCTGGGATGCCCTACTTGAGTTGCCACCCCTACGACCCGGACCCGGTTAAGCGGAGGAAAACAAACAAATGAACATAATCATTATGAATGCAAACTGGTCAACCTACAAACGTCTCTGACGTGATTTCTGTCCGAGCTACGTTCCACGCTGTGGGTCGCACATAAAGGTTTTATTTACTTATGGAGACAATAGGAACACATCAGTTCCCCACATAGTCCCACGGTCACATTTCATCATTTACTAGTTTTTTAATACGTTTATTGTAAAATAAACATACACGGAAACACACTAGATTTTACAATTAGTTTCTCTCACATGTACACAATGTTTACTTATTTTACTCCATCTCAGTCCAGCGGGCTGCTGGTGGAAAGTTCTCTGATCACACCCAGGGTCTGGCGCTAAAGCAGGGGTCCTCCACTAAATTTGTTCAAGGGCCAGAGTTTTTCCAGCAGTCAAGTATTACTATTTAATAATTTATAAATATTTAAAAAAAGGCTTTGTTTTCCATCTAAACTGTTGTAGTTTTAGTTGTGTTTGGAGAACACGAACAATTATTGATGTTTGGGGCAAGAATTTAGCTGCTAAACTTTAATGTCCCCCAGTTTGGGGATGTTAGGGTCAAAAGGGTTGGAGGGCCGGATGGAAAGGTCTGGTGGGCGAGACGTGGCGTGCTGGCCACCAGTTGAGTTTCACTGTCCTAAAGGTAGGTGTGTTTGGAGGTTTTTGGGGGTTGAAGCAGGGTGTTGGTGAGTTCCAGTCACAAGCTCTTAGATTTTATTATTTATTTAGTTAAACTTTGTCCCAGAAAACATCGATGCATCCTTTGCAGAAAGCTTCCTCACTTTGAGGAGTTTTATGGAATGTTTTTGATTTTAGGGTAAAAGTGATGCTAACTTGTTATTTTTGCCAGTCAGATACATCAGCTGTCACACGACTTTAATCAGCGGTTCTTCAGAAGTAATGTTGTGTGTGAGTGAGACATGTAGATGCTAGGTTTTTGTTGCGTTAGTGGAAACATTCAGACTCACTGGCATGAAGGCACACATCCTTTAACCGAGAAATTTAGCCCTTTGATGCATGAATTATGAAATTTTCAACCATGATTTTTTAACATTTTTTGTTCATTCGTCTTTAGGTGTGAATGAAACAAATTTTAACAAATATTTTTTGTAAAATTTTATAATTTACAAATAATTTATTACATGTCCATCTCAGTGGACAGCGTGCATTCTGAGCATGAAATATGTTGGCTTGGCTTACTGAAGTCCAAATGGAGGAGCTCAAATGCAATAAAGTCTTCAACAGCTGCGCTTAATAGCAAAAACTAATAAATAACCATTTTGAGTACCTGTCCACTGTAGTGACCGTTATGCATCAAAGGGTTAGGCCAATCATAGCAGTAGCAAAAGATTTAGCTCTGTAGGTCGTCCTAGCCCCGCCCCATTGTAGCCCCAGCAGGTCTACCATTGGCCTGAACAGTTCTGTGTCTTGCCAACCACAGTGCTCTGCATTTTCTGCGTAGGCTAAATGCTAGAGCTGTGATGGAAAAATCCTCCAATGATGGCGTCGGCTCAGGAACGCCTCTTGTTTGAAACAGCTTTGGCATCAACTTTGGCCAATTTATGGGCTCGACACACGGGAGGCGACAAACGACTGCGATGAGCTAAATCTGTCGCTGTCGCTTTTATTACCTGTCACACGGGAGGTGATCCGCGGCAGCGGCAAAGCCGTCGACGCGTTCTGTTCCATGGCGAAATCGAAACTTCCGTTGTTTTGATTGGCTGTGTCAGGTTGGAGGGAATTAAGGTTATTTAAGCGGTTCAGAGTTAATAAAGCGGTAGATATGATGTTTCACAAGGTGCTGCTAGAGTTATGTGAAATCTTACTTGTGATTTTACTATAAAACATAATAATAATCAACTTCTCCTCCATGTTAGCTCGGAGGTGTACGGAGCATCCTGTCCGCTCATTGGTCAGTGAATGAAACCTCCGTTGATTGGTCCTCGTCCGAGCGACAGCGATGAAAAGTTAAAAATGTTTCAACTTTCTGGGATCGCGTCGCTGGGTCGTCCGTGCACAGCACGTGCACGAGCGCCAAATTTCACACGCACGTTTTTCACGTTTCGCTTGGTAGGAGAGAGACCCGCGATTATCGCTTTGTCGCGCATGTCTCATTGAAAATGAATGGAGGAGAGGCGATGTCGCCTCCCGTGTGTCGAGCCCATTAGACTTGGGCTTTTATTTGAAACATGGGCAGATAGTTACTTAAGTCCTGTATTACCAAAAAAAATGTATTTGCTTCTTCTTCTATGGTGTACAGTGGACTGGCCCATTGACTGACATCCATAGCGATGAATACAGCACATTGTTGCTGTGATTGGTCCTAGTGCTTTAACTACGTGCAGCAACAGTTTGCAAGCCACCCAAAGGTTCCCCCCCCAGAGTTGAGCTCTGTCTGTGGGTCGTGGCTGGACGACGATTATAGGATGACTTGTCCTTTATTCGTCTCTTAACAAGCAGGAGCTCCTCCCCCGTCCCACAACACTCACAAGTTGCCCAGTCACTGCACCTCCTTTACAAAATCCTCTATTTTTATACTTCTCATAATTATTTTCCGTCACATCCTTGAGTTACATTTATAATGACAACAGATCAAAGGCAGTCAGGTTCAAGAGTAAAAGGGTTTGCTTCTTGGGCTTTTCCTAAAATAACTTTAGACTTTTTATTGAAACTTTCTAACTTTGATTCATTTTTTACAACATCTTAACCATGTTTATTCAAAGTTTGACCATTTTTCTGGAAATTATATTTAGAATTAATTTGAAATAGCACTTCAGATTCAGATTTCAGATTTATTGGCCAAGTAAAATTACATTTACAAGGAATTTGTCTTCGGTAGATGTTCGCTCTCTAAAACATACAACAACCACAATAAATGAGAATAAAAATACCTCAAAACACATAAGAACATGTATACCCACACACATGTTCATTTACACACACACATATATACATATATGCATACACGTACACACACGCACGCACGCACGCACGCACGCACGCACACACACACACACACACACACACACACACACACACACACACACACACACACACACACACACACACATAAACATACTGATTAAGTAATAAAAACTATAGTAAAAGGATGGTAAAAGAATCTACAGACTCAGGAGAGAAATGGCTGAAGGAAAGAAACTGTTCTTGTGTCTGGTAGTTTTTGTGTACAGTGATCTATCGCGTCTGCCAGATGGGAGGAGACGGAAGAGAGTAGATGCAGGATGTGTGGCATCTTGGACAATATTCCCTGCCTTTTTCCTGCTCCTGCTGATGTACAGTTCCTGGACAGAGGTTAGCTGGGCACCAATGATTTTTCCTGCTGTTTTAATAATACGCTGTAGTCTGCATTTGTCCATTTTTGTGGCTGACCCAAACCAGACAGTGATGGATGAGCAAAGTATGGATTCGACTGCAGCAGTGTAGAAGATGATCAGCAGCTCTTGTGGTAGGCCGTACTTCCTTAGTTGCCTTTAGATTTAGACTTTTTCCCAACATTTCCACTTTAATCCTGATTTTTTGAGGATGATGAAGAAGTTTGTTTTTCGAACATGTAAAGATAAAATTAAAGAACAATACATAATAATGATAAATGAATAATGAATAAATAATAATTACAATTAAAATAAGAAATCATACTTCAAATGAATCAATTTACAGTCTGAAAAGGAGTGGGATGAAGTACAGTGGGGCAAAAAAGTATTTAGTCAGCCACCGGTTGTGCAAGTTCTTCCACTTAAAATGATGACAGAGGTCAGTAATTTTCATCATAGGTACACTTCAACTGTGAGAGACAGAATGTGAAAAAAAATCCATGAATTCACATGGCAGGATTTTTAAAGAATTTATTTGTAAATCAGGGTGGAAAATAAGTATTTGGTCACTTCAAACAAGGAAAATCTCTGGCTCTCTCAGACCTGTAACGTCTTCTTTAAGAAGCTTTTCTGTCCTCCACTTGTTACCTGTATTAATGGCACCTGTTTGAACTCATTATCTGTATAAAAGACACCTGTCCACAGCCTCAAACAGTCAGACTCCAAACTCTACTATGGCCAAGACCAAAGAGCTTTCGAAGGACACCAGGAAAAGAATTGTAGACCTGCACCAGACTGGGAAGAGTGAATCTACAATAGGCAAGCAGCTTGGTGTGAAAAAATCAACTGTGGGAGCAATTATCAGAAAATGG
This sequence comes from Nothobranchius furzeri, assembly GCF_043380555.1. Classification (NCBI taxonomy): domain Eukaryota; kingdom Metazoa; phylum Chordata; class Actinopteri; order Cyprinodontiformes; family Nothobranchiidae; genus Nothobranchius; species Nothobranchius furzeri. Next base: position 61,323,197 of record NC_091756.1, on the reverse strand, counting down.
AAGACATACAAGACCACTGATAGTCTCCCTCGATCTGGGGCTCCACGCAAGATCTCATCCCGTGGGGTCAAAATGATCATGAGAACGGTGCTGAAGCCAGTGCATGTCCAGGCCCGTCTGAAGTTTGCCAGAGAGCACATGGATGATACAGCAGAGGATTGGGAGAATGTCATGTGGTCAGATGAAATCAAAGTAGAACTTTTTGGTATAAACTCAACTCGTCGTGTTTGGAGGAAGAAGAATACTGAGTTGCATCCCAAGAACACCATACCTACTGTGAAGCATGGGGGTGGGAACATCATGCTTTGGGGCTGTTTTTCTGCTAAGGGGACAAGACGACTGATCCGTGTTAAGGAAAGAATGAATGGGGCCATGTATCGTGAGATTCTGAGCCAAAACCTCCTTCCATCAGTGAGAGCTTTGAAGATGAAACGTGGCTGGGTCTTCCAACACGACAATGATCCCAAACACACCGCCCGGGCAACAAAGGAGTGGCTCCGTAAGAAGCATTTGAAAGTCCTGGAGTGGCCTAGCCAGTCTCCAGACCTCAACCCCATAGAAAATCTGTGGAGGGAGTTGAAAATCCGTGTTGCTCGGCGACAGCCCCAAAACATCACTGCTCTCGAGAAGATCTGCATGGAGGAATGGGCCAAAATACCAGCTACTGTGTGTGCAAACCTGGTAAAGACCTATAGTAATCGTTTGACCTCTTATTGCCAACAAAGGTTATGTTACAAAGTATTGAGTTGAATTTTTGTTATTGACCAAATACTTATTTTCCACCCTGATTTACAGATAAATTCTTTAAAAATCCTGCCATGTGAATTCATGGATTTTTTTTCACATTCTGTCTCTCACAGTTGAAGTGTACCTATGATGTAAATTACTGACCTCTGTCATCATTTTAAGTGGGAGAACTTGCACAATCGGTGGCTGACTAAATACTTTTTTGCCCCACTGTAGAAAACCTCTTTGATTCCATTCGCTCCGAGTTGCAGTAACACACCGTCATGAAGTGGGCTGTAGGGGTTACAGTGAAACAGGGGTTACCCTAACCATAATTAAAAACAGCTAGTTTTGTGTAGCAACATGAAGTTTGATCACCACGGCACGTTCTGATTCCTTTCATGTTTAACTTGGGAGTCAATATTTTGTGCACAAATATGCTCAAACAACAGCTAACAAAGTAGCAACGGCTGTCACATAAACAAGGGAAATAATGATGGTTGCCTTCATCCCAGGTAGAGCACCGTGTTCTGTGACCGTTTGTTCCCCGACTAAAGAACTGTTGTTCACTAAGATGAAAAGCTTTACTCGGCAACTCCCGTCCACAGCTATTAAAAGTTTACGCGAGCAGGTTCAGATCCAAATGTGAGACCAACTGTCAAGGAAACAAGAAAGTTCTTCATTTTGTGCCCACTGCTCGAGTATTCAGATAACCTCTGCGGGCTTACTCAGCTGACCCGCTTTAGTGTGAGAAGAAGAGTTCACGCTGAAACACAAGGTATTGCATTAAATCCACAGACGGCTCTCTGCTGCTTACCCCTAGGTCAAGAGGTGACAGCTCAAAGAAGGCTTTAAATCATGAGAACTGCTTTGCCTTCCAGTGGAGCTGCAGAGAGGCACCTACATTAAGTCAGTAAAGTCTGCGGATTTATGCGGATCTGAACGCTTCCCCATGCGTTGCATATCAATGACGTGGACTCGGCGTGTTCAGAGCCAGGCTGACACACGGTGATGTGTGGGTAAGAGAGTGGCGGAGGGCAGACAAACAGCACAGCTTCACACATCTGATGGCATGTTTGAGTTGATCTTAATAACAGAAAACTCTGGCATGTATACAGTCAGTAAGTATTAACATCAGCACTCTGCTTTAGTCAAAGTCAGTGCTTTTTGTCAACAAGTCAGATTCATTTTACAGCCAGGAGAAGGAGAAACTGCAAAGTAAGATGTGTGAGACTAAATATGGACACGACATAACGGACGGATTATGCTTCAGAAAAACCCGAGTGGGAGAAACAAGTTTGCAGGAAAATATCCTTATTTTTTATTGGAATCGTAGTGAATCGATACTCGTGACACACCTGTAACAAGTTACACGGGCGGGTCACATGGGCTGCGTGGAATAACTAAACAAACTGACCAGTTGAACAAATGTTCCTGTTGCAGTTGATTCAGTGTCTCTTTAATGAAGGATTTACTAAAGAATAATGAGTCAAATTCCTTCATCCTTTTTAGCCTATTGATTCTCAGACGCTGTGTGAGTCACATGTTTGAATAGCTCAAATCAACTGAGCTATAGCTCTCTTCATGTTTGCCACAGGGAGGAACTTCAGTATTTGAACACCCAATGTTGCCAGTTCTCCCACTTAGAAACAGTAAATGGCCTGCATCTGATATAGAAGAAGAAACAATCTTTTACAAAGCACCTCTCAAGATAAAACTCATGAGGTGCTTCACAAGGACAAAAAATTATAATAAAAAGATTTTTTAACTCATTAAAATATCATAAAAAATGAGAAAATTAAAAATTGTGATCAAAAGCGTGTGAGGAAAGGGAAAAAGAACATGAAGAAAACCAGTGGTGTATAGCGCCTTCTAGAGTCCTACAATCCCCCAAGGTGCTTTACAACACAATCAATCATTCACCCATGCATGAACACATTTACACACTGGTGATGATGAGTGACATTGTAGCCACAGCTGCCCTGGGGCGTACTGGCAGAGGCGAGGCTGCCTGAGCGATGGTGCCACTGGACCCTTTGACCACCACCAGTAGGCAATGCCGGTTAAGTGTCTTTCCCAAGGACACAACAGCAGCATTATCTGCTAGGAGCCGGGATCAAACCTGCAATCCTGTGTTTACTGGACAACCCGCTTTCCCTCGTGAGCTGCTGCTGCCCCAAATTTGGAGGGGTCTGAAATTCACATTGAGTACGTTTACATGCAGCCAATATCGGGTTATGATCGGGTTAAGGTCGGTATTCGGGTTTCTGAGTTGATCAGAATAACCCGTTTACAAGCATAAATAGAAAGAGTTACCCCTAACTTGCATAACCCGATTTAAATGCAGACGTTGGGGTAGCGTTGGGACGTGTGGACTACGTCCAGACGCAATATGCGTCATTTCCGGTTCTTCTTGTTCCGGTATCCGTGAAAACAACAACATGTTTCCCAGTTCGGAAGAGATAGTGACCGCGTTTGTTTGCGCTGTAGTTTCCTCGTCACTCAAAGTGTGGTGCTGTGCCGCGACTCGCCATGTTGCCCCCAACTTGTTGTTTACTTCCGGTGTTCTGGCGCATACAAGACGTCTCGCTACTCAAAAGACCAAGATTCCTTGCGAACAGAGCATTCGCAGAACACACGCTTTGATGTCCCGATATGCGTTTACACGACCAAACATTCGGGATAGAAAAGGGTTACCCCAGGTGTAGTAACCGGTTTTTTAAAAACCCGGTTATGAGCATATCCGGGTTTTTGGCGGTGTTTACATGGACCTGCGGAACCGGGTTATTGTGAATATTCGGGTTTTAAAAGGGTTACTGGCTGCATGTAAACGCACTGATTGTAGGCGCATTCCCACTGAGAGACTGTCACGGTCTGCCCCTTCCTCCCTGACTGTGTCTCTCTCCTGCCCTTGATTAGTCCTTATTGTTTTCACCTGCCCCTTGTTTACCTGCCCATGTGTTCCTCATTTGCCTTGTGTATTTATACCTTCCTCCTTGTATCAGTCTTTGTCAGATCATTGTGTGCTTGTTGTCAGCGTTGTGTTTGTCCTGCCGTTCCCGCTCTGTTATTAAAATCTTTTTTTACTTTATCCGAGCCTGCATTTTTGCCTCCGGGTCTGCTCCACTACACATGGTCCATCTACTCCTACACCCGCAACGTGACAGAATGATCTGACCAACCTGGACCTGTGGTGAGCTCTGCAACATCTGCCTGGAGGATTTTTTTGCTTTTTCTCTTTTTCAGGGGAGGGAGATTCCGTCCTGAGGGGTTTTCGGCGCATCCTACAGGTTTTCGGGGTGGTCGAGCCCATTTGGGAGATTTTGGCACATCCTACCTGTTCTCGGGGTGGTCAGAATCATTTTTCCTCTCCTGCTGTTTCGCCCCGTCCTGTTTTCCCACGGAAGCTGCGGATCCTAGAGTTTTGATGGAGGTAAAATCCCCTACGCACGCCAACGTTCTTCGGGGTGGTAGGGCTGGTCTTCCCGCTCCATGTCTGCTTCCCTTCACCCGAGCCTCTGCCTGTGATCCAGCGAATCGGAATGTGCACCTGCTCCGACTGTATGTCGAGTACCTGCTGCCGAGCTGGGTTTCCTCACGTCGCTCCTGCAGTACACTTACTTCCTGGTCCACGCCTGGTGGCGCCTGTGCTTGGCTTAGCCGCAGTCACCGGCCACTTTTTCTAACTTTTCTCCACTAACCTCCTCTTTTCCACCTTGCTCCTGTCTGCGATCCTCTTCAGTAGTGTCCCTGCTACCATCTCCTATGATCGCCAGACTCTTTTGTCCTTCCGTTCATTCACGATGGCCCAAGATGCACCGAGGACGTACCATCCTGTTTATTTACCTGAGTGGCGCACCGACCCAGAGCCGAACGACTATCACGAGCTACACACCTCCAGCTATGTTTGTCTGGTACCGGGAAAACGTCGGAGGAAAAGAGGTAAACGAGCAGGAATCCAGGTGAGAATGAGACTTCTCTTAAAGCGTAGTTTATCTGGTAAACATCGGCGTGATCTTCTAGCTTCTTGTCCTTTGTGTGGCGACTTGAGCGCCACTTCTGCATTCCTGCCAGGCCGCGTTGCGGAGCGGTTTCTCAGTCCAAGTTTTTTAAGTTCGGTTTATCCTCATTCCTCAGTGGTTTCTCCTCCTGCTCCCTCCATAAGTGGTTTTTATAAACACCGTGGATCTAACCCTGCTAATTTACGTCCACTAACTCCAGCTGTTTCTGTAGTTTCTGATTCCTCCACCTCACTCAGCATGGCTCTATTGAACACCCGCTCTGTTAACAATAAGACCTTCCTGCTCAATGATCTAATTCTGTCTAAAAACCTGGATTTTTTGTTTCTGACTGAAATTTGGCAGCAAACATCTGATTATTCTACTCTGATTGAACTCTGCCCGAGTGGTTATTCTTTTCTTAGCCAGCCCCGGGGTTCTGGTCGTGGTGGAGGCCTAGCTGTTGTTTTCAGAGACCATCTTCCATGTAGCTCTACAACCTCTGGTCACTTTGCTTCCTTTGAACTGCAGCTGATTAAAGTCGGGCGTAAAGACCTGTTCTACTGTGCTGTGGTCTATCGTCCACCTGGTCCAAACAGTTCTTTCCTTCAGGAGTTTAGTGACTTTCTATCCTCCACTGTGAAGCTGTCCAGACTGGTGATTGTTGGTGACTTTAACATCCACGTTGATGATCCCTCCAATCTCTTTGCGATCAATTTCTCCAGCCTTATGGACTCCTTCAGCTTTACCCAGCATGTTTCTGGACCCACACACACCAGGGGGCACACTCTAGACCTTGTTTTTACCCTGGGTCTAAATGCTGACAGTGTTTGTCCTGAGGACGTTTATATTTCAGATCACAATTGCATTTTCTTTAACTTGTCAGTTTCTGCGTCCCCGCCTCCTGCTCGCCGTATGGTTAGTTCTTGTTTTCTTAATGAGAGCACAGCTAGCAATTTTTCTGCTGCTTTTGATCCACCCTGTTCTTCTGATAACGACCCAGATTCCTTAACTTCTCAGTTTAACGAGCACTGCCTCTCCATTCTGAACAACATCTGTCCTGTCAGAACCAGATCAGGTCCTGCAGTGAACCCTACTCCCTGGTTTAATGACAGCCTTTGCAGCCTGAAGCACCAATGCAGAAAAATTGAGCGTTTGTGGAAGAAAACCCATCTCCACGTCCATCTGCTGCACCTAAAGGATCTTCTGACATCCTTTAACTCTGCAGTCAGAGATGCTAGGGTTTCCTATTTCTCCAACCTGGTTTCCCAGAGCAAAGGGAACCCCAAGGTGCTGTTTAACACCATCAGCAGCATCGTCTCTCCTGCCTCTCCTACAGCCTCCGTCCACTCTGTTGCAGACTGTGAGATCTTTCTGTCTTCCTTTGTGGACAAAGTCAATAAGGTTAGATCTAGCATCTCTCCTTCAGCCTTATCGCCGCCTCTCCCGACTCCAACCGGGCCCATCATCCTAGATAGTTTTGCTCCTGTTTCTTTGCCTGAGTTAACCAAACTAGTTAACTCTATGAAGACCTCTGCATGCCCCCTCCACATCTTACCCTCATCTTTGTTTAAAAGTGCTTTTCAGTCCATCAGCCCCAGCGTGCTCTCTATAATTAATGCTTCTCTGGTCTCTGGTCAGGTCCCTGCTTACTTTAAGAACGCTGTAATCCACCCGCTTCTTAAAAAACCGAGTCTCGACCCCTCTCTCCATAGCAGCTTCAGACCCATCTCTAAACTTCCGTTCATCTCCAAGATCTTGGAAAAGGTTGTGGCTAAACAACTCACAGCTGCTCTTGATGAACATAACATCTATGATAGCTTCCAGTCAGGTTTTCGTAGAGCTCATTCTACTGAAACAGCTCTTCTTAGGGTCTCTAATGACCTTCTGACTCACAGTGATGCAGGGGACTGTTCTGTTCTGGTCCTGCTGGACCTGACTGCAGCCTTTGACACTGTTGACCATCACCTGCTACTGGAGAGGCTGAGAGACTGGGTAGGCCTATCAGGATCTGCTCTGGAGTGGTTCTCCTCTTATCTCTCTGAGTGCTCCTTTTCTGTGGCCGTCTCCAAGTTTAGGTCCTTCACCACCTCTCTTACCCATGGTGTCCCACAAGGTTCTGTGCTGGGGCCTCTGCTCTTCCTCCTCTATCTGCTTCCTCTTCAGCACATCCTGAGATCCTTCAAAGGAATCTCCTACCATCTTTATGCAGATGACATCCAACTGTACATCTCCTTTAAGCCCCATGAGATGTCTAAGCTGCAGCTGTTACACACCTGCTTAGACTCTATTAAAACCTGGATGGTGGGAACTTTCTTCAGCTGAATGAAGATAAGACTGAGATCCTCATCCGTGCCCCAGACAAGCTGGTTCCCAAAGTCAGAGACTCTCTTGGTCAGCTTGCTTCTCACACCAAACCTTCTGTCAGGAATCTTGGTGTGACCTTTGACCCAGCTCTCACCCTGGATTCTCATGTCAGTTCTCTTGTTGGCTCTTCCTTCTTCCATCTCAGGAACGTTGCTAAGCTGAGTCCCATTCTGTCCCGCTCTGAACTTGAGACAGTTCTCCACACCTTCATCTCCTCACGCTTAGACTACTGTAACTCTCTTTTCACGTGTCTGAGCAGAACCTCCCTGAACCGTCTACAGGTGGTTCAGAACGCCTGTGCTCGGCTTCTGACCAAGTCCTCCAAACACACCCACATCACCCCGCTTCTCCTCCAGCTTCACTGGCTGCCAGTCAACTTCAGGGTTCATTTCAAGATCCTGGTTCTGGTCTATAGGGCCTTACATGGACAAGCACCATCTTACATTGGTGATCTTCTTAGTCCCTACACCCCCAGCAGGTCCCTGAGGTCCAGTGATCAAAGCCTACTGGTTGTGCAGCACCAGGCTAAAGGTCAAAGGTGACAGATCATCTGCTGCTGTGGCCCCCAGACTCTGGACCTCTCTCCCCCTGAGCCTGAGATCAGTGGACTCAGTGGTGTTTTTTATTCTTGTGAAGCATTTCATGCAGGGGCAGATTTAGGACTGAAGAAGATCCGGGGCTTAACACACACACGTGACACGCACTAGTCAACATCATATATGTCTTGTACCACATAATTTTTAATCTGAAGCTACATATTAAGCATTTTCAGGGCAGAGTATTGTTCCTGTTAGTGTTTAGTGTGAGATGATAGTAAATATTCCCTTTCTTTCTCCAACAACTTTACCTGAGAAGCTAACTTTAGGCAAACCAGCAGCACAACAAATATTTTCAAATAAGACTCACAAACCTGAGTCAGCACCAGTCTCATCAAAGCTGGGGTTCTGTCGCCGTACTTTTGGTCTAAAAAACGTCCTTATGTCCATCTTCACTCATGCGTTTCAGGCAGAGAGTGCAGAAGAAGCTGGCTGCTGAAGGGCTTCTTCTTCAGTGGTGGAGGCTCAGGCAGGCTGTATACAAACTACTGCCAGCTGCTCCCTCTCTGTTGGACTTTGGTACTGCATGTTACTTCCACGTTTGAGATCCGGGGCTTCAGCCCAAGTAGCCGGGCCCAACGCCGCCCCTGTTTCATGACTTTTTTTTTTATCTTAAGAGGCTACATAAACGATTGTTTCTTCTTCTAAAGTGCTTGAATAAAAGTGGGAATGCCCTTGGTTAAATTTCACACACACACACACACACACACACACACACACACACACACACACACACACACACACACACACACACACACACACACACACACACACACACACACACACACACACACACACACACACACACAGTAAACCCTGCAGACACAGGTGTGTGGTCTTGCACTTTTCTGCCTCTGTGAGTAATTCTCGTTCTCTGAAAACCCTGCCCTGCAGCAAGAAAGTCATTGGTTCAAATCCCGGCTGCAGCCTTTCTACATAAAGCGTGCTCTGCGTGCTTGCATTAGAGTGGGTTGCACCTTAGGTCCAAAAACTGAGTTGCTTTGCATAAAAGTGTTCTAAGTGAATAAACAACAATAAACAAACATGTTGCTTGGTAAAGACTTCTCAAGGGTTCAGTTGAAGGCAGCCCAGCTGAAATCTGGGAACACTTGATCCGGATGTTGGATAATCAGCTGTAGAACAAGAGGAGGCTCTCCTGCCGATGCTTTCATGCAATGTTCACACAGCGAAGGCCTGGATTTGTGTCTCAGAGCGATCTGACAGAAAGCAACACCGACTCTGTGATTACATCACTGCCTTCAGCAAAGTCAAGGACGCGCAAAATCAATGCTCCTGATGCAAATGCTCAGTGGGAACTCACTTAAAAGCTAATAACATTAAGCTCTGAGTGCTGCAAAGTCAGCCCACATTGTAATGTTATGTAAATCTGACCATATGACAGCTTCATTTAAGCTGGAGTGTGTGAGATTATGTATGATAGTGGCCTATTTTGCTCTCTTGTGCTCATCTCTGCTTCCTGGTAAATAATTCAGGGAATAAATCTGCGTATTAGAAGAAGACATTCAAAAATTGCCAAAGCAGGCCCCGGAGACTCGGCGGTGGATTTCATATGCAGGGAAAGAAATTGGAGAGTACATGATGTTGGCTGGAGGGTCCATCACTCATCAATCTGTTTGTAAACAGCAGATTTATGTGCAGTAAAGCAAGTCGCTTGGCTAATCTGCTGGGGGGCTTCCTCTTTTTCTCTCTCAGACGCACTAGACATCACAGCCGGCAGCATGTTCAGGAAGAAATTACCAAGAAATCTCATGTTGTCAAAAACCTCAGGTTCCACAGAGGGAGAGAGAGGGAGGCTGGAGAAGCAGGGTATCTGCAGGTTTAAGGGAGCCAAATTTAAGACTTTTTAAGACCTTTTTTAAGGCCACTTTGACCAATTTTAAGCTATTTTTTTTAAATTAAATTTAAGCTATAATTTCCAGCTATTGCCTGGAACCGGTGCTAACCATGTCATGAACGTGGGATTAGCCATCCAGTTACCATTAATGTTGCCATGTCTTCCCCATGGTGCAAACTTCCACTAGCGTGCTCATCTAAAAATAGCCCCCTTTCACAACCAACCGAATGTGTACGGTTCCGCTTACGCCAATATCGTACACAAAAAATGCCAAACTAACTAGAAATTCATGAAAATTTTATAGAAATAAAAGAATCTTGTTTATTGGGTCTTTGGTAATTTAAGACCTTTGGAAACTATTTAAGGATTATTTGTCATTTTTAAGGATTTTTAAGGCCTTAAATTTGGAAAAGCTAATTTAAGACTTTTTAAGACTTTTTAAGGACCTGCAGATACCCTGAGAAGGTGATGCAAGCAGCAGGTCAGCTGTGGATAAACACCCCAGTCTACACATCCTGCGCTTACAAACATTTAGCCTTTCCCTTGCTCCGCTCGCACACATCTCCCCTCTGCTGCAGTTCGAAGCTTTGGTTTCTGCCGTCTGCAGGGAGGAAATGAAATGCTCAGTGACTCACGGCTGATTTGCAGCACATAAGTAAAAATGACAAATGAAGAGGATTAAATCAAGCGGGTCCTGGAAAGGCAGCAAGAAGAAAAAATAAACCCAAGATCTTTAAATTATTCTAACAACTCCATCAAGCTGATCTAAGCGGTGAGAATACTTCATAGCTGAGTGCATTTCCTGATTGGAAAAAAAAAAGTCCAGGAGACGGCAGGCTGTTTCTGGGTGTGATTAAAGAGCTGTCCCAGACCGGTGACCGTAGGAGTTCTGCTAGGTTGTTCTGGTTCATCTAAAGAGCAGATGAAGTGCACAAAGGGAGGGATGAGTGGGGGTATCGGAGACTGCTGAGGGGCTTTTTAGTGACTCTTGAAAGGAGTGAAGCGCTCCTACTTGTTCAGAATAGATCTCGTTTGGCGGCAGCACAAGAGGTCAGCGGCAGGTTTCAGTGGAACGAGGAGCAGACGGAGGAAAGATGCTCATTAACCAGCTGATCCAATGGACGAGAAGCCAAAAGGCCAAGTATTAACAAGCAGAGTGGGGGGTGCAAATAGGCAGGGCCCGAAGGACACATAAGAAAATAAGGATTTATTTTCTACATTTATTTTAAAAGTGGTCAAAAAAAGAAGAGACACGATGCAGTTGCAGAAGCTTTTATTGAAGAAAATGAAAGTACATGAAGCTCCATCAAGTTCTGAACAGAAACCAGCTGGAGGAGTGTCTCTCTCTGCCCCACCTGCAGGAGGTTTCACGCGGATGGGCTCAGAGGCGGTCCCGACAACAGAGAGACTTTATTTACTGTGGTTAAAAAAACAACAACAAGATTAAATCAACTTCCAACAAACACAGGAACGTTAACGGGACACCGTTCTGCTCGGCTGAAGGCACTTTAATAAACATAAACACATTAAAACATCACATGGATCGGCTTCTAGAGAGATCGCTCAGTCTGAAGTCACAGAAAGTGACCCGACCAGAGCCGCCCCGAGCAGGGTGTGTGTGTGTGTGTGTGTGTGTGTGTGTGTAACAGCACACTGCTGAAAATCCTGCTACTAAAACAAATAAACACACAGTTAGCCTTTTAAAACCTGCACAAGTTCTTCTTCCTGGACAACTTCTTAAATTTCTGACTTCAAATTAAAAACCCAACAAAAAGTCAGTAACTTTTTATGAAAGTTGTGTTTTTTCCAACATATTTAAGAAAATAAAAGTGACTTAATGTGTTTAATCGTTTATTTTTGTCTCCATCCTCAAATTCCCACAGCTGATTTAAATAAAGAATGTTTGACGTGGTTAAACAGAGGGTTAGGGTTCCACGCTGATGGTAAAGCGGTAGTTAGTGAGGTTTAGGTCGGTTACCAGCTGCCTTCCGACGGGAGGCCTGAGAGGGAATCTCTGACTCCTCCTTTTCTCCATCTCAAAAACAGACCGTCGACAGACAAAAATAAACATGCGCCAATAATCAGCTGAGAGAGACTCACCCCGGCTTTCCACCGGAGCCGTCAGCAGCGCGAGTCGGCCGCGTCTCAGGAGCAGCATGTCGCGGCCTTTACGCGCCGGTTCTATTTTCTACGCGCGACGCCTCTGAAACGGGTCAAGTTCGACATTTTTGGGGAAGGAAAGACAGGAAATCGGACGCGGAAATGGAGAGAAGCTCCCGAGATTTTCAGAATAAAGAACGTACTGCCTTCCGGTTGCTTTACTTTTAAAAACAGTTACTAACTGTGCGTCCCCGTGAGAAGTTATCACCTAGCTAGCGGTCTCCTTTGTTTTTCAGGTCCGTATTGGCGATTATAAAACGGACAGAACATAAAACACAAACCATGTTGTAATTTTCTCCTGCTTGTTGTCGTGTTTACTGACGAAGTCACTCGTGTGACTTCGTGCTCGGTCGGTGACAGCTGCTCCCCTGCTGCTTCGCGTCTCGTGGGAAGGGCCGAGCAGCAGCTTACGCGAGCAAGACGTGCTGCTGCAGTAACGTGCTGCTGACGGCTCCCGTGGAAACCCGGGGTTACAGAGCAGGATTTTACAAAGTGTTTCCATAGAAACAAAACTGTGTGAGATAATCTGATCACATCCTGATTTGTTGCAAGCAAAAACAAAGTTTAGATTTTTAAGGATCTTATGGCTTTAAAACATCGAGTGTTTGAAAGAAACAATAAAGAGACACAAACATATAAAGGTTTCTAACTTGGTTCATAACAGAATAATCCAGACGGACAAACTAATAAAGCTTGTGTATCTGAATCGGCCTAATCCCTCCCGGTTCAGACTATTACCCAGATTAACAGATTATTGTTACAGATTGTTACTTTAAAGAGCAAGTCACCTCCTACCAGAGTCTAACTCCACTCCCACTTCATGTTTGAAAAATGCTGTTGCCTGGCAGACCGAGAGGGCGGAGCTGCTAACAAATACACACACACTCAGGCTCACGACAGCATTGTGACATCATAATGAACCAGTTTACATCATAGCATACTTCTTAGCCAACAGCGTTGGCAGATTTAAATTAAAATATCTAACCCTAACCCGAACACTGCCAGTTTTAGGCAGAATATTTAAATTTGAACTAAGATGCACTGAAGTGCCAAATTATTGACGACACGTGTCTGCAGCACGATTAGACACTCGTTTATTTAGTTTATCAGCAAAAAAAGTTTTTTTAGGGGGTGACTTGCTCTTTAAGGAACCCTGTGGGGTTTGATGGTAAATGTTATGACTCAGTGTTTCTCATCGCTTTGGGATGAAATGGTCATTCGTCATTTTCCATGCACTATTCCTGCAGGTTTATTTCAATGCCTCTAACTTTTAAAGATGGATCATGAGGAAAGTTTTAAAATATGGAGAAAAAAATGTGTGAAAGTCAGAAAACAGCAGCTGTGGTTGTGTGTTCATTTTGGTTTTACGTCATCGTGTCTCATAGATTAGTTCTGCCGGTTTACTGTGGATGTGTAGTTGCTCTCCGACTTTACAAACCGTTATTATTCCACTCATCAGTAATCTTTTGGTCTCATTTAGTCTTTTGTTTTTTCCATTTAATTTAAATTTTTTGTTTCCGAGTCTTTGCCAGGTGAGAAATATTAAGCGTTGGTGAAATTCTCAGGGTTCCTCTAACTCACTACTGACCTGGCTGAACCGTTGGGTTCAAGTGAGAATCTGATGGTTCGTAAATCCTCAAAAAACAAAACACATCAAAGTGTTTTCAGGTCAAACTGTCATGGTCCCTTCCTCTCCCGTCAACGTCGAACCCTAGACCTCAAACATGAATGTAAAAACTGACAGACAGCACACGGACACACACGGTACCAACATCTGGTTCGATTAAAGGGTCGCTATAAGGACACTTGTGCACGTACAGATAAAATATTTCCTTATTCATAACATTTAGTATAAAGTGTCGATGCACTTAATGCTGAACATTGCATAGGTGTGTGAAAGTCCTCCACTCTGGCTTCCAGTGGTGTGACAGAATGCTAAATCATATTGTTTAAGGTTACGTTATGTGAATGGAATATTTTGATTGTACAGTTTGGACCGCTTGGAAAATAATCTGAGATACATAAAAATAAAAGATGTTTTACTTTGAAATTTAGAGAAGATTAGGAAGATATTTTAGTTACTTTGAAGTGAGTTTCTATTATAAAGTTATAACAAAACCCCTTGTACGAAACTTCTGAACAGCTTCTGTTTGGAGAAATGGTTTGAGACAAGATTGATAAGCTAACAGCCAGTCTGAAGTCAGCCAAGGCCAATGTGGATTATTGCCATCCTGGAATTCAGCCATTCATGAGTAAATGTTTATAAACATTTACACCGCAGTTCATTTAAAATGAGTTATTTACATAAAATCTGATTATTTGCCCACATGAAACACAGAGAAAACCGCTAGCTGTGAGATTTCACTCACGTCCAACAGGAGTTAAACCGTAACTGTGTTCAGATAACTACATGATGTGATACTGATGGTGATGTAAACGTTTAAATAAAACAGCAGAAACTGCTATAAAAATGGGGAAATCAGAGCTTTTTAAGACAGCAGCAATACTTTGGGCTAGAAACACAGAGCCACATTTCAAAATGTCCAAAATATTAAGGCTACTAAAGGGTACCCATCACGTTTCAGTTCTGTAGTGAAATTGTTGTTTCTACATCCTGTGGTCCCAACTGGCTTAACATAAATAACATTTAATAAAAACAAAACCTGGAAAAGTGGAAGTTTGAGTTGGACTTCGCTGGAGTTTAGTCCTGCAGATCTGTTGTACTGAAAGCTCCTGGTTTCTAAACTCATCCACCCATGACCGGACCTGCTGGGTGGCGGAGGACTGAGTTTTAGATCAGGACAGTCTGTCAGGTCAATGCATAGATGTTTTTGATTACCTATGAAGCACGAGTGATTATTTTTATGCTATGGCCTGATGGATTGGTGATTAATTTAAGCAGCAGTCCACCTCAGTCTCTCTTCAGCTGTACCTCCTTTCTTCCCATCTTTATATGCTAAGCTAATTAGCTTCTAGCTGTAGCTACATTTCCTACCTACAGATGTGAAAGCGACAGATTTTCTGTCCATCATGTATGTGTTCTAACGAAAATGTGGATATGAAATATATGAACTTTTCTTAACAAGCCTCTAATGTACCGATTCATTGGGTTACATGTATGCAGGTGAGAACATGGAGCCATTTCTAATAATTTATAGTGAACATAAATATTGAGGGATATTCAGTCTATGCATGTTTCTGTGGATGGGTGTGTTTGCAGGAGAAAGAAAAATAAAGATGAAAGAAAGAGTGCGTGCTGAGTTATCACAGTGGAGGTGACTGGGCGGTGGGCAGCTCAGAGATCAGTGGTGGCATTGGCAGTCAGCGCTTGGATACGGCTGGCGTTACAGTTTTTGCAGAGGACGTGTCCATCGAGTGGGTAACAGCCCTGGTTTTCTCCCTCTGAGAGCAGAGAGCTGCAGTCCTACAGGACACATAAACACACAGCTGTTAGCCATGCTCAACAACCACATGCATTTGGTCCTTTTGGCTTTAACAGTTTCTCCTGTTTGAAAACTGAGGTTGTCCCATGTTACAGGGGGTTCTGTAGTATGGTTCTCTTCAAGCTGGTGAGAAATAAACCACATGCTTTGAGTAGCCTAACACATTTAAAAATATTAAACATTCAAACCTAAATTCTATCTAGATTTATTCTTTATACCAAAGAAATACCACAGCTGAGGCCTAAAATTTGGAAAAGATCTACTGGAGGAAGGCCTCGTGTCACTTCTGTCAAAAAAAAAAAAACCTCCAGGGACAGACTAATCATCTACAAATCATCCAGGGATTAAACTGCCGAGGACCAGAGGAACCTGTGTTGTTTTGGATATGGATGTAATGGACCGTCTGTAACAGAATCGGTGAGTGCTCCCACCAGCTCTGTACTCTGTAAAGCATTTAGAAACCAGTCATGTGGAGCTGCTTCTCAGCTAAGGGAGTAACAAGTCAAGTCAACTTTATGTATAAAGCACTTTACAACAGCATCAAAGCTGACCAAAGTGCTTAACAAGCCAAAAAGAACAGAAGTTCCCTAAAAATTCTAAAAATAAGATAAAAAAGTTCATCACAAAGTAAAAACATGATAAAACAAACGTATCAAACTGACATAAAAGCTACTAAAAACAGATGCATTCTCAAACTGAATTAAAAGCAACTGAGAACAGATGAGTCTTTAAAAGCGATTTAAAACCCGACGGTGACGAAACCGTCCTAATCTGGATTGGGAGTACATTCCACAACCTCGGAGCTGCTACTGAGAAAGCTCTATCACCCCTGAGCTCTCTCTTTCTTCTCGGCACCTCCAGGAGAAACCGGTCGGCTGACCTCAGTGACCGAGACGGGGAGTGAGTAACTAAAAGTTCACACAGATACTGCGGAGCAAGGCCATGTACAGCTTTAAAAGCCAATAAAAGAACCTTGTACTGGACCTAAAATCCACAGGCAGCCAGTGCAGCGAAGCTAAAATTGGGGTGATGTGCTCCCTCTTTCTCGAACCCGTCAATAGGCGTGCTGCTGCATTTGGCACCATTTGAAGACGAGAGAGGTGAGACTGATTGAGACCAAGGTACAGTGCGTTGCAACAGTCAGGGCGTGATGTAATAAACTCGTGAATCACCATCTCAAAGTCATGACTTGAGAGCAGACGCTTAACCTTGGCGTAGGGCTGGGCGATCATATGATCGCACTTTGTGATCACGATCATTTTCAGTTCAATTACGGTGATCAGCTGGGAGTCTCGATCAGAAATAACAGATGTTTGCAGCCTCAGTAGGGGGCGCTAACCCTCCATGCGCGTTGGTTGCCCACCGCCATTTAACAAAAAGAAGAAGCATTTGCAATTACACTTTTCCTGCTCCGCTACTTCGGTGAAGAGGTTTGATAAGCAGAATGGCCAAACGTGGAGCTGAAGACAGTGAAGTAGATCCCAGTCATGACTCAGAGTTGTCTTCTGGAGATGAAGACATTGTTCAGAAGAAAAGCTACTCAACGTCAGTTGTGTGGCGGTGGTTCGAGTATCTCAAAAGTGACATTGAGCAAATCAAGCCGACATGCAAGGTATGTCGGCGAATGGTGCCTTCAAAAACTGGCAACACTACGAATCTATTCAATCATCTAAAGAAATACCACCCAAGTGATTATACAGAGAGCGTGAAAATGCGAGCAGAGTCCGGACAACTTGTTAGCTTGTCTCAAAGTAGACTTAGCACTAGCGCAGCTGCTAGTAGTGGTCCAGCCGGCACTGGCGGTGCAGCTGCACAACCAAAACAGCAATCAATCATCTCGTCATTTTCAGCTGTTGCACCGTACAAGCAGAACTCAAAGAGAAGCAAAACCATCACAAAAGCTATAACTTTTTGTATAGCAAAATACATGATGCCTCTGAACACAGTAGAGAAAGAAGGACTTAGCATAGCATAGCATAGTTTATTTATACAGCACGTTTAAAATGCAGCATGGGAGCTGCCCAAAGTGCTGCACAGGCTAAAACAAAACAAACCATTACAAGGAGCTAAAACAAAGGATAAAAATCTCAATCAAAGGCAGATAAACCATGATGAATACTAAAAACACATTAAAACAATGATAGATACAATAAAACACAAACGAGTCACTGTCTAAAAGCCAAAGTGTAAAAGTGGGTCTTTAAACGAGATTTAAAAACCGCCAGAGATGGAGCCCGCCGAACTCCAATGGGCAATGAGTTCCATAGCTTTGGGGCAGCATGGACAAATGCTCGATCCCCCCGCGATTTAAGTCTCATCCGCGGCGTGTACAGCAGCAAAAGGTCAGCCGACCTCAACGTGCGGGTGAGCATTTAATCAAAGTGCTGGACCAGAGGAACGAAATATCTGGCCGAAAGTATTTTTCTCAAACTGCACTGCCACAGCTATATGATGAATGCAGAGAAAAGCTAGAGATGGAGCTCAAAGATGTTTCATTCAGCAAATAATTTGTTTATTTTGTACCTGTATAGCATTAAAGACACACAGAATGTCAATAAAAGGTTTAACTAACATCTTGTTTCTTTATTTTTACATTTTAAGCTGCTTTAAACTGACTATATAAAAATTAATCGTGATTACAATCGAGATCGAACGATATGCAAAAATATATCATGATCATTCTTTTTGCCATATCGCCCAGGCCTACCTTGGCGATCCTCCTTAACTGATAAAAACTGGCTTTGGTGATGGCACTGATTTGCTTTTCCAGAAGCAGATCACTGTCAAGCCGGACTCCCAGACTGGTCGCTACAGGTTTCAAAAATAGGGCCAGTGGACCAAGGTCAGCAGAACATGGCCCACTGGACACACTAGGACTAAAAAGCATGACCTCAGTCTTGTTATTATTAAAATGTAAAAAATTTGTAGACATCCGGGTTTTAACCTCATCGAGGCAAATTAGAAGAGGATCTAAAGAATTGGGTAGGCCATGTTTAATGGAAATATAAACCTGGGTGTTGTCTGCATATAGATGAAAAGAACATCAATGTTTTGTAAAAATAGAACCGAGAGGTAGCAAATACAGAGAGAACAACAACGGGCCCAGCACCGATCCTTGAGGAACCCCGCATACGAGAGACGAGCGAGATGACGTGAAGCCACCTAATGATACACAAAACGACCTCTCAGCCAAATAGGACTTAAACCAGTCCAAAGCAACTCCTTTAATCCCAACAGACTCTTGTAACCGTGAAATCAGGAGACTGTGATCCACGGTGTCGAAGGCAGCAGACAAATCCAACTGTACCAGAACCACAAAATCACCAGAGTCAGTAGCTAAAAGAATATCGTTTAAGACCCTGAGCAGTGCAGTCTCTGTGCTATGTGCCTCCTTAAAACCTGAATGGAATTTTTCACAAATGTCATTTGCATGCAAAAACTCCGTCAATCGCAAATACACCACTTTTTCCAGAACCTTTGAAAGGAATGGAAGTTTTGAAATAGGCCTATAACTGGACACAGTAGAGGGGTCAAGACTGGGCTTCTTAAGTAGTGGCTGAAACAACAGCATGTTTCCAAGATTCTGGAACCACACCAGATAAAAGGCTACTATTAACCATGGAAAGAACCCAAGGACCCACAGAGGAAAAAACCTCCTTAAAGAGGCGGGGATGAATCACATCAGTAGGAGAACCTGAGGGTTTTAAGGGTTCCACAAGCAATCCAGAGTCAGTGGATCAAATTGACAAAAAGTTGAAGGGCAGCATCCTGCAGCAACCTGAAGAGGACATGCCGGTATCTGAGCTCTAATGCTCACTATTTTATCGATAAAAAATGTCACAAACGATTCACACAGCCCCTGAGAGATCTCAATTTCTGCAGGGTGGTCGACATTGAGGACGTTAGCTAAAACATTAAAAAGAACCAAGTGGTGCTCGCTGCAGAACCACAAAGGCGGAGCTGCACCAGAAGGTGGAGCTGCACCAGAGTCAGCCCCGCCCATTCCAGAATCAGCCCCGCCCATTCTATCAGAGTCAGTCCAATTCCTTCCAGTTGTCAGGCTTTATAGCATTCTGGAACCAAAGAGGGTGTTATGGCTAAAAATGCAAGATTGAGGACGGAGTTGAGAAGTGAATTGAACAGTTTTTATAAAGGTTCCATATAATTAAAAATCTAACTTTTGGAACTTTTAATCATGTTATATTGTCATTTCCTCATAAGAAACACGCCAAAGCCATTTTTGGCCTCATTCATGCATTTTCTTCCCATCTCAGCTTCAATTTGGTCTCCTCCCCCGAAGCGGGTCTGGTCTTGGTTCTCAAATCTGGATATTCTGTGAATTTTCTGACAAATTATTTCTGAAATGACTTCTACTGAGACACCGCCAATAAACCATACATCCCATCTCCAAAGACACACCGAATAGCATAATAAAATGTAACGCCACCTAGTTTTTATCAGATGTGGTGGTATAGTGGTGATGGTGTCAGGTTGACATGCAGTTTTGCGCAGGTTCGCCTCCCAGCAGTGGAAATATCCTATAATCTCTTTTCCTCATTTCTAGCTACACTTGCCAGTACTATGTTTACAACAATTTATTGGTATGCCGTTTAACATATAATGACTAATGTGTTTTTTTATTTATTCATTCGTTTATTTAGCCAGTGTGAGTCCATCTGTGAGCAGAGTTTCAACTAAAATGCTGTTTAGGAACGACCAAATTCAAAGAACTTGTAGAGACATAAATATTTTGCTGAAAATGAACATTACAACTAAAATATGAACAAATTAAATGTTTCAGCTGGCTAAATAGATTGTTGCCGACCCCACCGAGAATCGAACCAGCATCAGCTGAGGGGAAAGCAAAACTTAACTCAGACGATCTTGCCACTGGACTAACAGAACCCACATGGTAGTGGTACATGCTGTTGTACAGGAGTTTTGTTAGAGCGGCTGTGGGCAGATATTCGCTAAGAGAAACCTTTTTATTTCGGGATATATTCAGACTTTGTCATGTAGCAAGTTATATTTATCTTGTTTAATTGGAACATAGAACATAGCATTAACGACTGTAAACTAGTAACAGCCGTAATTCATGTGGGTCAGGTCAGTTTGCGATAAAGTTGAAAACAAAAACGGAAGTCAGTGGGCTAGGCTGAGTTTGCGTGAATGGGCGGGGCTGACTCTGGTGCAGCTCCACCTTATGGTGCAGCTCCGCCTTTGTAGTTCTGCAGCGAGCACCCTCTCAAAAGAACACGTTTTAGCCTCAGAACATAGACATGGAAAGAATGGTACCTAAACATCCTCCCAGAGGAACTCCTGCAACTACCAAGACAAGCTTAGTGACAAACAGTGGGTTATCCAGGATGATGGGGCACCAAGCCAATAGGATAAGTTAATCTGCGGCAGATAAACGGAGAAGGAAGTGACGCGCCACCATCAGCGTCAGCCTGAAGAAGCCGGCAGCTGTCGGCGAAACTGTAGCTACAAACAGGTAAACAAAACTGTTTCTGTGTTTAAAAAAGAACGAAAGAAAGGATAAGTTAATATAAAATGGATGTAATTGACAAAGAATGCTGTTTACACTCACCAGTTGCTTATAGTTCAGTAACTGTAGGAACATCTAACAAAAAGATCTAAAACAATTTAGCAGTAAACTTAGTGAAAACATTTGTTCAGATTAAATATTTATTTATGTTCCTTTAACACACACACACGTACGCACGCACGCACACACACACACACATATATATATTTTTTTGCATTTCAAGCTTTCTGCATTGTGTAAATTGGGTGTTACATAAATATTGTCCACACAGAAATCAGAAAATGAGGTACAGCCAAGAATTTCACACTGAAGTCAAAAATCCTGTTTTATCTTGAAATTAAGACAATTTTTTAATCTGATCTAATGAATGCTTGAATGAAAATTTTTTTTCTAAATAAATTCTGCTTTTTTAATATTTATTGCATATACTATAGTGAAGAGAAGATTTGGTTTGTGTGTCAGTTAGGTCATTGTGAGAATGTTAGCTTGTTAGCATTTAGCTCAAAGCCTCACAGAGAGATAACCTATCTCTCTCAAGCACCTTCCTCCATGTGCTCATGTCTCCCCGGTGACAAAGTTCTTCTCTTGTTGAGCTCCTTCAGCTGAGATAATCTGCTTTGCTTTCCTTTCCTTTGACCTTTACGCCTGCCAGCTGCTCCGTGCACTTGCACCAGCACAGCTCTTTGATAATGTGATGTAAAACGCTCTTTTAACCGGGCACATCACGTGCCTGCTGACAGACTGGTTACTGTGTGAGCTCTGAGAGTTGCCTGGTAAACAGAGAAAGCTATTTCCGGGTAGGTGAGAGAGGACTCTTTGAAAAGTTGACTCAGGGACAAGCGTTGACGTTACTCCTCTAGCTGGCACTGGAGCTCATTACAGCTAAGAACACACAGAGTAGGATTACCTCGCAGCGGTAACACTGCACGTGGAAGTCACGGTCCAGGGCCACGATACGAACGGTCTCCTCCTGGCCTGGTGCTGGCATTATGGGCTCAGAGCACACACAGCAGCGTGGAGCGAACTTCCTGAGAAACACAACAGAGAGGAAATCAAAATAACAGCAGAACCTGGTACTCTATTCGACAAAAAAGGCATTTCAAAGAGTTGTAGTTTTTGTAGTCAGCAAATCTTTGATGATTTCATTAATAAATCTCTGAGGTTTTAAATCCCTTTACGAAAACTCTGTAAAGGAAGCACAACAACCAAAAACTGCTGTTCAGAAACTGTTGTAGTTGAAGTGTTTTATTTCCGATGGGACCTTTTTTTTTTTTATATCCGCCACAGATCTCTCTGAAGAATTCACAACATTGACGGCTTCAGCAACGCTGTGCCAATCCGTGGATTTTCTCTTATTTGTTTTGCAAAAGCACTTCCTTTCATTTCTCCACCTCACCCACAGGTACCCCAGTTTCTGCTTCTGTGAAATTGCGCTTCCTTGATCTGCCTTGATCTACGGTCGCCATGTCATTGGTGGAGCGCTGCAACAGCCTGCTTATGTATATGCATGAGATCCACAAGGCACTTTGCATTGACTATTTATGGCAGTAAGTGGGCGTGGTGAGGGCGAGATGTGACTAAAATGCAGCTGAGAAACATTCTCGTTAGTCTCTGATTTATGAAGTGGAGATTGCGTGCAGCTGTGCGTCCACCATGTTTGATAGATCACACACCTACTTGGTGTACGTACATTTTTTTTTACTGAGCTTAAGTACGGTTTTAGTAAGGATCCTACGCCATGTTTGATAAATGAGACCCCTGACCTGTATCGGAATGTTTATTATGTGAAGTGCCTTCAGACGACTCTTGTCGTGATTTGGTGCTATATAAATAAAATAGAATTGAATTGAATTAAAGCTTTGCATGGAATGGCTCTGTCATATTTGCCTGATATGCTTTGCTCATATAAGTCTCCGCGTAGTTCGATCAACCAATCAGCTCCTGGTTGCGCCAACAGCAAAAATGAAATCAAGAGGGGACAGAGCCTCCGCAGTTGCGGGTCGAAGACTGTGGAATGCTTTGCTGCTGACCGTCACAATGGCCCCCTCAGTGGAGGTGTTTAAAAAAAAGGAGGTTAAGATGCATTTTTCTTCACTAGCTTTTATGCACATGGCACAAGACACTGTGCTCCCATTTAGTGTTTTAGTGCATTCATGGTTTTAGTAGGACTGTTGTAGAGTATTTTTTTTTGCGATCACTCTAAACTACTCCCATAGTATTTGTCATTGTCTTGATGTTTGTAGTGTTCAGCACTTTGGGAATCCTTGGATTGATAAAAGTGTTATACAAATAAAGTTGCTGCTGATAACTACTGAAAAAGCTAAGTGAAAGACAACATCTGTTTTCCACTCATTTTCAGACATCAAGAAATAATGAGTTTAAAAATTAGGTGAAAACATAGTTGAACAATCATAGCATACCATAGCCATTTACAAAATCTGAAGCAGGAACTCTGGAATCTCCTAAAGCAGAAGAGGTACGTCTAACAATAGCTGAGAGGAGGATGTGAAATACATAATGAGACTTTAGGAAGTGTTGGTGACCAGAGCTCGGGTAAACACCTCCTCTGTTCCAGACATCCATTCAGTGTCTGTGAATCGAGAAGTGAAGGGTCCATGTGGCTCTGGGGAACTACGGCCACATGGCATTAGCTCAGGTCCGGGCTGGACTATTCCTCGAAACAAAGGGACATGCTGCCGAGGTCGCACGTGTCATGTAGAATTAGACAGCAGGCCAGACCAGCCATGGTGCACATGATGCAGGAGCTGCACACGCACGCTCACACGCACACACACACACACACACACACACACACACCGACAGCCAGCGCTTTCCCGCCTTTTCCTTTCTGGTCACTGAGTAAAGGACCATTTCTGGTAATGTAGTGGTTATGCAATCAGAGAGCATGGTGCACTGACAGGAATGTACTACTAAACCTGTGTCCACATCTCAAGATCACATGAATTGCTAAACTGTTTGCAGTAGTTCCCATAAGGGAAGACCAATATCCTGTGTTACCAAATGAACAGCTACCCTTTTGAACCAGTTAAGGGGTTTTAAAAATAACATGATGCTTCTTGTTTGTTGATAAAATAATTCGTAAATGTTCTGATAGTTTTCACATCTAGTAGGGGCAGAGAGAATTGAGAAATCATCCATGACTGGCTGGCCATTGTACTATTTTCCTGCTCATGTTAGTTTAGTTTTGACTCAGATATCAGCATTTTTACAAGCTTCGCTCCACGGTGCACACCAACTGTCATTGTTTGCTCGATAAAAAGCGGGAATTATTGGAGTTTATCTGGGATTTCTCTCAAAAAAAGAAAACAGACCAAAAATAACATTTGAAAATAGTTCTGGACAACATAGAAAAAAAGTGTATTAATAAAAAAATAATCATATTGATCAAAATCAATAATTATTGAAAACTATATGAGAAATATAGAAAAAATTTTAAGTGCAGCCCTGGCTATTTCATGTAATTGCTTTATGATAAAACCACTTGGTTGCATTAACAGACATGTTTTTTATCGATTCTCCGTTGCAAACCACCGTTGGTTGTTTTTTGTCAGAATTGCAAGAAGGAAAATATTGCCACACTGGTGAAGTACTGTAGTAGTTTTTGGGACAATTTCTTCCACCTCTCCTTGCTGCAACATCTTGTTTAAAGGGCAAATTGCACGTTAGAGGCTCCCGTGAACGAATGTTGTGAGAAACATAACATAAACTAGATTTAAACATGTTTTACACATACATGAATTATTTTGCCTTTTAGAGTCGTCGTGGGAAATTTTATTTTTTTTTTTGCCAAACCAAGACACATCAGCTGAGGGAGTCGTGTTAGCTTAATCCAGAGAAAAATATGGATTCTAATGCCGGCTCTGACACAGAGGAAACTTCAAATATTTATAAATGATGGACCAAAAATCATAAAGTTATGAGTTTGCTGCACGGCCCAGAGAGCAGACAAACCAGAGGGAGAAACAATCGGCCAAAGCAGAGAGATGGAAGGGACGCAGCGGGGGAGCTAACGATGCTAGGTTAAACTCGTGTACTAACATCACAATATTGTACCGATTACTATCATGTACCAGACAATTAAAACAGTATCGGTCAGTTAATTTAATATTAATACTTGACAATAATAACTAATGAGCGTCTGTCAGCTGTCTCATAACCATTAATATCCGTTCATGTAACGTAGTTTAGCGTTTAGAGAGATGGAGAGAGACGCCTGTGATATGGCTCTGGAGCTCATGCGGGCTTCTGTGAGCTGGATCTGACCCAGACACCAGCGAGCCAGTCGAGCTGGTATATTTAAAAGCTGCGTATGATCCTTTCCCAGAGGTCTGCGGCGATTCTGTTCTGGTTCCAACCCAGAAACTAGCTCTACTGGCCCGTTGAGCTGCTCGTCTCTTCTGGCGGTCGGTTCTGACCTGGTTCTGACGGTGATCCGAGCTGCAGAAATCTGCATTTAATTTTTTCA
Source organism: Nothobranchius furzeri (assembly GCF_043380555.1). Lineage (NCBI taxonomy): Eukaryota > Metazoa > Chordata > Actinopteri > Cyprinodontiformes > Nothobranchiidae > Nothobranchius > Nothobranchius furzeri. The sequence goes on along the minus strand of NC_091756.1, from coordinate 61,298,018 downwards.
ACTCCGCCACAGGTCTCCAGAGCCCAGCACGGACCTCCCTGTTCCAGTACCGACCGATATGGGCTACAGAAATCTCGTCTTTTCAGCTACACAAAACACCCTCAGGCACAGAGATAGAGGTGACGTTTCTCTTATCTGGAAACCCGTGGACTCGATGTCCAGACAGGCTGGAGTTGGTACAGCCTTCACAAACGATAGTTTATCAAAATGAACACAATCCAAAACTAGTAAACACACACATTGAATGGAGGACACAGCTCTCTACCCTAAAACTACCCACTCTCCACACTGAGCTGAGGCAACACCTAGCTTTTAACTCCCTTTGGTTATGTAAGAGTTAAGATTTGCTGAAAATGGCCACTTTTTACTCGAAAATCTCTGCTGTTATTTATTTCAAAAGAAAATATTCACAATAAGCATTTCAAATAGTATTTTTTGGACAGCATTTTATATGAATTAGAAAAAAAATGTAATCTGCAATTAGCTCTTGAAGTCACATTTCTGTCTGTTTAGGTTTGAGAGGGGAGGGCTTGGTGATGAAGCGTGCTTGGGTCTGCATTGTTGATTGGTTGGGTGTAAGTAATGACTCTAGTATGAAGCTACCAGATAGGCTATAATGGAAAAAGGAAAGTTTTCATTGATCCATTTTTTTCTATTGAGTCACACGTCTATCAATCGATATATATTGTTATTGAATTATTGTCCAGCCTTATCTGAAAGCAAACCCCCAAAATGCAGGAAATAACTAAGCTTTACCATTGACTGTCAAGAGCAAGGACTTATTGTTGGCTAGCACCCCGTTAAGTGATTTGGTCGGATGTGATGAGACGAGGCCTCTCGATGAGAAAGTTGATTAACTGCAGAATTAATTAATAAAATGGCAACTCTAAAGTGTCCCTATGTGTGAGGGAGTATAGTATTGGTGTGTGTCCCTGTGATGACCTGCAGACCTTTCCAGAGGTTCCCTTGCCTCTAACTCGATGCCTGCCGGAGATAGACACCAGCTGCCTGACCCAACTGAGGAATAAGCGGTTAACACACTGAGGGGGTGATAAAGTGGACCGCTAATGCATATGAACGTGATAACAAGCTTAGGGAAAGACGAGTGTTCTACTTCAGCGTTTTTGAATGATTTTGTCAGAGGTTTCTATGGTGACTGAAGTGTAAATTCAAGCCTTTCATAATTTTCCAAGGCTGTTTTTGGCAATTGCATTCAGTGTTTTTTACAGTCAACAGTTGTATGCATATAAGTGTTTGTGTGTCTTTCTAATGCAGCCGGCCCCGGCACGATGTCAATCACCTTCAGGTAAAAAAAAAAAAGTGTAAAATCCTTCCCGATAGCAACTCATTCATCATGCTTGGAGTTTGTCGGAGTTTGTGGGTTTTCGTTTGTTCACCCTTCTCAAGAAGACCATTTATTCTCAACGAGATTAATATTCGAGAGTTTCTTGAACATGAACCAAAAACGTTGATGTTTTGCTCTCTGAGCCGAGCTCTGTACTGGTGGATCAACTTTAAGAGATGGTCCTGATAACGCTGGATCATCTTGGGCATCCTGAAGATTAGGTCGGTTCTCATGACACACAGAGAAACTGTGATTCACCTGATCAGTCTGCAGTACATTCTGGTTGCATGGTAGCACAGCAAGAAGGTGGCAGATTCAATTCATGGCTGCTTGCTTTCTATGTGGGATTGGCATGTTCTCCCCAAGCATGCATGGGTTTATTTGGGTGCTCTCGTTTCCTTTCACAGACCAAAAATACACACGTCAGGTAAAAACTAAGTTGAATAATGTAGAATGAAACAATCTTCTAAATAACGGGTAAACAAAGATTATGCAAACTATAATCCCAAAACCTGAGGCACCAAACCTTATGACAATTAATATCTGTGCCATTGTCAAAGCCTTTGATCACAACGGAAGACTAAAAGAAATGTTCAAAGTGTGGAGTGGATCTTGTTTTGTGTTTGACTAACTTAATCAGAAGCATGGGGGGGGGGGGGGGGGGGGGGGGCTATAACTGTGACAAGTGAACCAGATGGCAGACAAGATCCAGCTAGATCTCTCAGTCAAAGTGAGGATAATTTAGGAATCTGAGACAAAAAGTAACACAATTGTGGCTTTTTGTTCCGTGTCCATGTAACTGAGCATCACGCCTTAGTTACAGATAATCTACTGTGATGATTATGAACCATTTATTAGATCAGAAACAGCATGATGATAGAGGTAAATAGCACATATGTCTTACAGATGGAAGAAAAGTGATTGTATGTAACACATCAGACATGGCGGGTTAGCACAATGCTGGAACAACAACATCAGTTCTGGGTTTGGGGTAAATTGTGAGCAGCTGTTCTACTTCAACACGAAACCTCTTGTTAAACCCAGTCAGCAATGACTATAAAGGCACGGCACAGTGCTGTGTAAGTTCACATGAAATACGAACCAAGTCCGAACTCAGTTCACAAAAACAAATGGAGTTAATGCATGAATAACGTTAAAGATTCAAAACTAAATTCAGCCACAAAAATCAACTAATCGTTCATGTCAGAAGGTTCTTAAACATTGGTAGATGCATCATGTGGTCCACTGGTTTTTCCTAACGTGAAGCTGATGTTCTGCTCTTCTTCTCTACCTCCAATATGAACAAGGATGCGGCAGAGGTGAGATAAGCAAATGTTAATTACATAATCAACATGTTTTCAACCACAGCATAATGCGACTAATCTCTTTTCAGGTGGAACTAAGATGTCAGGGGTCTAATTTTAGATACATTTACACATAAAGAAAGGAAGTGACAATGGTTCAAAGTTATTTTCCACTTTACCCCCACTTCCTGCCTACTGAAATATGGATGTTCATTGCTGCATCAACTCACTAGCTTGTTGCACGAGGATTCCGGTGCATATAAGTTTATTACATAAACACTAATTTTGTTCCAAAGGCCATCCAATAAAAATGAGAGCAATAATAAGTCCTCACAAAGATAGGATGACATAGTTGTGTGTGAGTAAACCCAGTAGAAAACTAGATGTTTTAGAGGAAAGTATAAACAGCTTTCTTCTGCAGGAGAACCTCAGGTTTGTTTTTAAAGAGCAAGTCACCCCCAAATCAACAATTTTTTTCTGATAAACTATATAAATGTGTGTCTAATCGTGCTGCAGACACGTGTCGTCAATAGTTTTGCACTTTAGTGCATTTTAGTTCAAATTAAAATTTTCTGCCTGAAACTGTCAGTGTTGTGCCGTTGTCAGGTAAAAACTCTTCACTGGATTTGAATTTAAATCTGCCATCGCTATTGGCTAAGAGGTATGCTATGATGTAAACTGGTACATTATGATGTCACAATGTCGTGAGTGTGTGTATTTGTTAGTGGCTCCACCCTCTCGGTCTGCTAGGCAACAGCATTTGTTGCATTTTTCAGACAGGAAGTGGGAGTGGAGTACGCTTCCTGTAAGGGGTGACTTGCTCTTTAAAGTCACTTGGTTTTAAGACCCAAACATTTTTCATACAGCTAATGTAAAATGATCAGGATGACACCGTAGCTTATGACAGTAAACTCCAACCAATCAGATCAAAGAAGCCTCAAAGGAAAGTCGGTTGAAAAACACCATCAAATAGATTTTGGTGAGAAAACAAAATAATTTTTAAAAAGTCAGTTTATGAATCAATACAAGAAGAATATAACACTTTTATAACAGCAGCCTTTTTATGCCACATTTTCACTGTAAAAACTAAAACAAAGAGGCTGTTTTTGGAATGAGGGGTCCACTTTAGCATGAGCCTGTTGCACTAAACTTTGATCATATGTGAAACGCTCTGCAACTGAGAGGAAACTGAAAACTACCCAAGCTCTGAATGTTCTTTCTCTGTATTTTGATGTGTGTGTATTTCAGCATTTTTTAGAATAACGTGATCTGAAATGTTTTTATAAACACAAACAAAATGATTAAAATTAAAAACCACAGCTAGTACCTGAAATAGTGTAGACGCGGCCTGAAAAAACCCACCTGAAGCTGATCGGTCCAGAAAATAATTTTATTACAACTCTGAACGAGTATGTCATGTTGTTCATTGTTCTGATTGGTTCTAGCACTGTTCAGAGACAGTTTGAGAGACAACGGTGGATTTCGCCCCCACGACCAAGCTCTCTCTATGGGTTGGAGTAAAATTACACATTCACACATATAGGAAGGTTTGTCAGGCTACCCAACAGCTGTAAGAACCGCTTTTCTCAATAAAATACGATCTTAGGTTCAATCTGGCATAAAAGTGTCTATTTGAAGCATTTCTGAGCTTTACTAAATGCATTATTTTATAAAAAATATAAACTTGGTTTGATGTGATCTTTTTTGCCCACATCTTGAAACGTTTGGACATCCTTATCTTCACCATAAGCACAATAAACAACCCATGAGTGAAGAGTCTTGATCGAAGGGATCGTTTTTGGTGATGCGAGGTTGAAGTAAACGTGTTTGACTGGAGAAGGTTAAACTGCAATGACCAGTCTGGGTCCTTACTTGTGAAAGTCCTCGATGCAGTGGATGTGGTTGGAGGCGTCCACGGTGAAGGGGATTCCATCCAGGCTGCGGTGGCACACCACGCAGGTGAAGCAGTGAGGGTGATAGGCCTTTCCTGTTGCCCGCAGGATGCGCTCCATGATGGGCTTACTGCAGACGTTGCAGGTCTCCAGGGTGTTCTGGACACACAAACATTCGAAGTTTGAGTTACGACACGTATTTTATGTCAATAAGACTCATTAAAGGACGTTTTCCGGCTATTCCTCTAAATGTGAGCATGTGATGTGAGACTACTCCCAGCCAGCGTTCCACTTTGTTCCAAATTCTAGGCCTTTGTAAAAAAAATTCCAAACTTCAGACCTGCCCTCCAGCGGAGTTGTCCTCGAATGCCTCTGAAGCTAAAGGGATCTGATTAGCGCCCACCCCCACCCCCCAAACACAAACAACCATTTTTCAGCGGCCCTCTCCCACACTCCATCCTGCCTCATGCAAGAGTGTGTGCAGTAAATATTTCCACTTTGTGATGACTGCAGGATTTCTACAGCCAGGCGACTGGGCCGACTGCCCGCAGGGGAATGTGGCTACTGCCTCCCCCCTGACTTATCTGTGGCATCTCTCCTCTTAATATCAGCAGAGAGACGCCATTTGTTATTTCAATATTTCATAAATAACCAGAGCCTCTAGAAACGGCGGTGCCATTACAGAGGGATGAATTTATCATGTACGGGTGATCGATGAGGCTGTGCGCGAGCCGATGGGCTCTGCTGCTGCTGCTGACTCGCGCTCAGGCATTTCCTGGATCTCCTTTGCCTCCCCCTTCCACCCTCCCTCTCCTCTCATTCTGCGCTTCGCTGGACTAAAGAGTGCACGGTTCAGTTGCTCCCATTGGCCCCCGCCGTAGAAGCAAGCTGCCTCGGTGTTTCCAAACATGGCTCGGGGTGTGTAGCAACACTGCACTGCGTCATCCGCTGCCTCCCAGATGCGCCGGCGGGCCCTGCCGTTTAAGATGACACTTCTGTGACTGCCCGGCCGAGGTAAAACTCCCGGCCTTCTCCTTGTCTCACACACTACGCAGTTAGAGTTCACATGCTAATGAGCAGGGATGCTTTTCCACAGGATGAGGTCAGCTCCTGATCTGATTCTCAACACGACGGAGGGCGAGAGGGCAGGAGAGGGGAGCAGCTGATGTATGACTCCAGGCTGGAGAAGAAAGTGGTTTGAAAAACGGCCGTTTCTTCAAAGCACTCCCGCAGAGGCAGTATTTCATGAAAAGCAATGTGTGCAGACAAGCTCTGCATTCCCCCTCCTCCCCTCTCCTCTAAGACGGTAATAGAAATAAACATTATTCCCTGGGCAACATTTGTGTATAAACAATGTCCATATTGCAATCCTGCGCGATCCTGGAAGTGGAATAAAGCCTTTAATGAGCTCGCTGCGTCGAACCCTTGAGGTTTGCTGCTCTCTCTTGCATGCACACACACACACACACACACACACACACACACACACACACACACACACACACACACACACACACACACACACACACACACACACACACACACACACACACACACACACACACACACACACACACACACACACACACAAGAGGTAGAAAGATATTTGGGAGAAGGAGGGGCGGGGGTGCATATTTGCAACCTGAGAATCAGAATAAGACACGAGGGCCAAGCAGCATTAAAACCTTCCTCAACTCATCCGCCTGCATTCCTGCTTCCTTATTCTCATCTGGCCTTCACGTGGGAATACCTTGCCCTTGTTTAGCTTAACTAGAGCATATGATTTCACAGCACACAGTTCCTCCGGGCCACTGTAATGAGTTCGCTACTCAAAAGACAAAATTTCTCTCTTTTTTCCAAAGACGATAAAATTCTATGACCTCAATTCAGTCATTCAGCTAAGTTCCTGTTGTTTTTGCTTCGACTTCCTCTTTGCTTGGGATTGGTTAGCATTAGCCTGACATCCGCACAGAGGCTGTACACGTGTTCTGGTCTCTGGCTGGAGTTAACTTCCACTCCCAGTTTGGGGAACTCACCACTAATCAGTTCATGCCCTCTCCTTCAGACATCCAGGTCCTCTGCACGCCACTAGAGGGCTGTAGACGTCTGCACATGTCCGCACCGAGCTGCTTCTTCCTTCACTAGATGTGATATATTCCAGCATATGTGTTCTCTCTCCCCCCACCCCTCTCTCTCCTTCATACATTTGTGTAAGTGTTTGCCCAGAAGGCTAAACAAATGTCTAGGCAGATGAGGTAAAGTGAATTTAGGTCAGACAGCCTCCTGCTGAACCGAGGGGTGAGTGAAGTGCATTAAAGTCAATTGTGGCTCTCTTTTCTTGCTCTAAACTGTTTCCTTTTGGCTACAAAGTGCTCCCAGATTACCAAAAACGACCTGCACGGTCCAGCACGGCGTCTTAGGTAACAGGCTCCATGATGGCATTTGACGCAGCTGTCTGTGAAACCGAGGTGTGATGACAAACAAATGAGAAAACCCGTGCGCTACGCTTTTGATGTCACGCCATCCACTTCTGAAATGTTTATTACTTTCCAGCCGGATTAAATCAAACTCTATTTGTTAAAATAAATCATGTAGCGTGATGAATTGTCCATCTTTGACCTAAAAGGCTCCATTTGCTCTGCCCAAGCAAAACCATAAGTTTCTGACACAAGCCTAATCTACAAGATACGGGCCAAGGCCACTCGTGCTCTTTGCTCTTATCTAAGCTGTCGCTTCCTCGGACAGCACAAGAAAGAAGAATTCTTATAGAAACAGAACTTTTCTCTTTAAATAATAATTAAATAACGTCGGTTAGTCCAAATAATCACGTGAAGCTAATGTTCAATCAATCTGTGAAATGAGAATATTAATTCTTGATATTATAATCCTATGATAGTATTTTAATAAGTAATATAACTTTAAACTAGACACTAGACTGATCACACGTAATGTTAAAAATCACATGACACATTTCCTTTTTCTGATCCAATCAGAACCTTCCAGATCTAAACTATTATAAAACTACGCCCCACGTCATCTTAACTTGAGTTCCAAGCGTTCTTAAGAAGTTATCGGAGTGGCCAATCCGTAACTTTCCTCTTAAAGCCGAAAGAACCGAACGACAAGCTGAATTAAATCTGTTGCATGTTCCACCAGCTGCAACGATTCCTTCAGAATAAAAGCTGAACCATCGACCCCTTCAGGGTCTCGCTGATGCCAATAAACTGTCGTGACCTGGGAGTATCTCTAGACGGGACTGGTTGGTAACTGCGGCTTTGCTACAGGCTTCGGTTCCAGACAAGGTCCAAGCTGGACCTCGACACCTCCTGATCTAAACGGGGACTTCCGCTGGGTACGTAGACCGACAGATGGCGTCTCAGTGTGTGTTATAATCTCCAAACCAAAGCTTGGAGCGAAACACCATTTCACTCCCATCAGAACTAATTGTTTCTCTGGGTTTGCTGGTTCTGAACATATTTCACACACACACCATCCTCAGTCTTACTCCACCTTAGTTCATCATCACATAGTGTTTAAAGTTAGTCTTGTTTAATTTGTTTAGAAATAAATCTTTTAACTTTTTAAACCTGACTCTCTCTTTCTTGAAGTTGATACGAAGTGTTGCGCAATCCCTGCAATAAAAAGATCCGATCTTCTGGTTAAATTTACTCAGAGATCCATTAAGGTGACCTCATATTTCATGATATTTCACATTATGGTTTCTAATTAAATGTAAGAACATCTTCTCTACAATCAAAACATTTCTGTAAAACAGCTTTTAAAACGAGTCACATATAATACTGAGATATTTCACGAGAATTGTGATTAAATTAACCAGTAATGAAGTCACATAACGAGAACAACAGTGATGGGTCAAAAATGAAGCCGTTCTCCCTTCCTCTGCTCCCTTCTCAAGAAGCAAACAAATAAATCAGTTTCCACTCCCCAACATCCGATGTTGTTTAAACACATCTGATGCATGTTTGAGAAAATAAAACACTGGAGGAATGTGGCGTAGCGGAACATATAGTTAGGATGAAGCTGCTCACCAGCCCCGCCAACACTATCAACACAGATTTTACACCTATCTGTTCTCTCCTCTCACACACAGCCAAGCCGAGCTGACATGAGGCAGGCTGGAGTTCAGCGAGACCACACGCAATTTATGTCCTGGCACACTGAACTCAGACTGGGCCAGATTTACAGATGATCTGACTCTGCCTGCGTGTGCGCGCATGTGTGTGTGTGTGTGTGCGTGTGTGTGTGTCTCCTACCCTCACAGAATGTGGTGGTCAGTGCCAGGCCATGCTGAGTGAATTAGCTACACCATACTGAAGGCAGCTCAGGAATATCTAACAAGGGTCTTATGAAGGATGGAGTACAGCGCTGTTGTTGTTTGGTTTCATGTGGACAGAATAACGGACACCGACTTGTTGGTGAACTGAGTTAAAACACCGACCACCAGACTTCCTGAGGGAAAGTGTCGGCTGATTTAATGGACCCTGACAAGTAGATTCTCTCACTTTTATTGCTTTAAAAGGGTCAATCAAGTAGGACAAACAAAATCTTTAAAGAGATAATGGGTCATTTTTACCATTAATCTCTGGAAATATTAGGGATGTAAGAAAATATCGATATGGCAATATATCGTGATATTTTTTTCCAGCAATATTATATCGATACTCAAAAGCTGTTTATCGGAAATATCGATATGACAATATATCGTGATTTTTCCCCTGTAATTATTACATTGGTATTCAAAAGCCGTGTATCTAATTCTTGAAAGAATTTACATGCAAACATTTGTGTATTTTCTTTTTGTTTTGTGCAATTCAATCACCTCCCGCTAGTTGGCAGCAGTGTGCAGTGGGTTTTGTTTCCACCATTGAAATGTACATCCCTCCCTCATGGTTCAGATACCTCATGTTAAACATGTTATGTATCAGTTTGGACTGTTTACTGAACATTCTTACAATAAATTCAGTAAAATAAATTGTTTGTAACGTCTGACTGAATGTATCGCAATATATCGTGATTTATCGTATCGTCTCCCCTGTATCGTGATGTGTATCGTATCGCCAGAATTTCAAAAATACACATCCCTGGGAAATATCCATCAAAATGTTATTGAAAATGAATGAAATGATGCCCAGTTGTTGACAAATATTGGCGGCTTCGTAACAAATAACCATAAAAAGCAGGTGTGAAATACATGGGAGTGGGTCTAAGTCTCTGGGTGATGCCAAATTAGAGGTCATGCTTCCTTTTATTGGAGCCCGTGAGGACAAAATGCGTTTAATGATTGGTAACAAACGATTACAAAACCTTTTTCATTCTTAAATGTTGTTTTAAACATTTACCTCTTCACTTGTTGCCAGTGATGAAAGGGAGTCTGATGTGCTTGTTATTTAGCTAAAGTTTTCACTCCCCAGGGCTTTTTGACCCTAATGGCCATCCTTTGATATAAGGTCTTACGCCAACACAAAAATACTGCCCCCTATTGGCAGCAAAAACACACAAGCTCAGATTTATAAAGAGCTAACTTTACACTAAAGTAGGTTTGGTTGCATACAGTTCTGTGAGAAGAACCGACCCTAAACTGTATAAAGAAGTGCAACTGAGTGTTTATAACAATTGGTAATAAAGCTTTATAGACTTGTGTTTTACAGCAGCTACTTTAGAGGGGTTTTCCAGCAGGTATGACTAGTTTAAGGTCAAAGGTCAAACATTCGCCTCATGCCAATAAAACCATAAGCATGCTGTACAAAACATAAAACATCTCACTAGATGTCACAACTCAGTCCTAAACTACACATTTTAGTCCTGCTGACAGGAGGCCAACGATCTGATGCCAGTAAAAGAAAGGCTCCTTAAAGAAAATGAATTCATGTTTCTCTGAGTGAGGTTACTTTGCTTCTCTCTAACCTTCATGTTTTTAAGCTTTACGGCTATGACCAAAATAATGAAGTAGACTGCTCAAAATATCCCCTAACACCAGTGGGTGGCATCATGTTTGCTACACCAACACATCTCGTTCCCCCCCCCCCCCCCCCCCCCCCCCGTGCTTAACAACAACAAAGTGTCCTGTGGTCCAGAAAGCATGTTTTCCAAACCCTTCTGTGACACGTGTTACACCAGTCTACACCTGAATTTAACGAGAGGGGCTTCCACTGGAAAAGTCCTGCAGTGATTTATATGTTTATGCATGTTGATGTGATCAGCTTCTTTGTTCTTCTCAATGCTTAACAGTGTGAACCCTAGGGCTGGGGGTAAACGATTATTTTTAAAACGATTATTCTGACGATTATTTTATCGAATAGTCGACTATTCTAATGACTATTTAGAAAATTAATCTAATGATTATTTTTCTATTGCACAATTAACAAAAACCAGAAAATCTCAAATAAATTCCTCAAAAAAATTGATAAATTCTTACTGTAAGAGAATAAACACTACAGGCCTTCCATGCTTTTATTGTGTTGCAGTTGGTTATGTTCTGGTGACGTGTAGAACTTGGGAGTGCAGGCTGCTGCCTGAGAGGTGGTAGAAGATGGAGTGTCTCCATGCTGCTTTGTTTTGGTCACTTATGTGCGTGAGGCGAGTGGTCTTACGGGTTAAACCAAACTCAGGTAATATTTTACACTAAACCGACAACCCACAACACTCTAAATGTAATAAAAGGGAGATCTGCACCACAAAAAAGATGAACTCTAAACCAAAACGTAACAGCTTATCCCAATGCAAGAAGCTGTTAGCGAAGATGCTAACAGTAGCTTTACCAACGTTAAGTTCAAGTAACCAAGTTTAAATAAACCAAAAACACCCGGCAGCAAACAGACCAGCACGGAGGAGAGACTGCTACCACCAAAACAGCTCTCCTCATGTCTGAAAGAAGCTCCTTAATGAAGGGAGAAACGCTCCCGGTGATTTTCTACATCTGCGATAGAGACGGAGCAGCGCATCTGACCCCGGAAGTTGTTGTCCGTTGCCGGGAGACGAAGGGGAAAAACAGGAAAATAATCTAGTAGTGGACGGACGTTGTTCCGGGTCTTCGGTATTTGGCGGAGATGTTAGTGAAGGCGGAGAAGAGGGCGAACTAGAGGAAAAACAGGCAGATTCCTCCTCTATTTACAAACTCCTGGGGATGCAACAAGTGGGCGCGGTGCGTCGACTTCCGGATCTGACGTCGACAAATTTTTAGAATCGAGCCGTCGACTTCGTCGAGGCTTCGCTACAGCCCTAGTGAACCCTTAAAAAACGGGCTTTATCTGAAAGGTTTAACAGATAAAAATCATAAAAACTAAACTCTGAAGTGATGGGAAGAGGCCATGTGATCTGGTGAGTTTAGACTGAAGGATACTGTGCTGAGGGAACAAAGACCAGCAGATGCTCCCATCATGCCTGGTGGCGGGTGTGAAAGCCTGTGGGGGCAGTGTCATGGTCTGGGTCAGTTAGTCCGGTGAAGGTTTAAGAACAACATGATCCCAAAACACCAGGTCAGGTGAATGAATTAATTTACGGAATGATCTTGGTCCTTTTAAACTCTCAGTGGAACTATTGAAATAATCCCAAGGCGAATGGACTCTTTAGTTAGAGATGATGTGCTCGTACGAAAGGTTTTCTGAGAAACGTCTGTGGAAGACAAGAAAAATAAGAAGTAATTTTTTAGTCCCAGTTTGTTTAAAAACACCCTGAGCCTGAAAACGGAAAGGCAGGGCAATGTTGCTGCGTGCAATGATAATAAAAGTGTTCTATTCTAATTAGAGCATGATGACATTATTATGGAAACAGACCAACAGTCACATATATGAACACGGAGAAAGCAGTTCCACTTTATTATACTGTTGGAAGTTTCATCTAAAGTGTCTTGTTTACACCAAATCAAATTCAATTTTGTTCATATAGCGCCAAATCATAACCCCGGCTTTCCACAGGAGCCGTCAGCAGCACGTTACTGCAGCAGCACGTCACAGCTGCTGATAGGAACCGCTGTGGTCAACAGAACCTTTTCCACCGGAGCCGTCAGCAGCACGTTACTGCAGCAGCACGTCACAGCTGCTGATAGGAACCGCTGTGGTCAACAGAACCTTTTCCACCGGAGCCGTCAGCAGCGCGAGTCGGCCGCGTCTCAGGAGTAAGTAAGTAAGTAGTAAGTAACTTTATTTGTATAGCACCTCTCACAGACAAAAAGGTCACAAAGTGCTTCACAAGTTAAAAGGCAACAACATATAAATACAGTAAAATACAGCCACAATATACATAGTGTCAAATAAAACCAATCTGAATGAGACTAAGTTTAAAATGCCTGGAGAAACAAATGGGTTTTAAGATTGCTCTTAAAAACATCAACTGAGTCGATTGAGCGTAAAGACAGAGGTAGCTCATTCCAGAGCCTAGGAGCGACGGCCTGGAATGAGCGATCTCCTCGTGTCCTGAACTGAGTACGTGGGACCATTAAAAGGTTTTGATCCATAGATCTCAGCCTGCGAGAAGGCGTGTAAGGGCAGAGCATGTCTCGAACATACAATGGAGCCAGACCATGCAGCGCTCTGAAAGTCAGCACAAGAATTTTAAAATTTATGCGAAATGTGATAGGAAGCCAATGAAGAGCTTTTAAAATGGGGGTAATGTGGGCCCTTCTGTTGTCACGGGTCAGAATTCTAGCTGCACAATTCTGGACTTGTTGTAAGCGGGACAGCTCTTTTTTGTTTAGACAAGAAAATAAACTATTACAGTAGTCTAAACGGGATGATGTAAACGCGTGAATAATCAACTCAAGATCAGCTTTAGACACCATTGTTCTGAGTTTAGAAATTTGTCTCAAGTGGTAAAAACAGTTTCTAGTTAACTGCTTTGCGTGATGTTCAAGAGACATTCCCTTGTCAAAGAAAACGCCAAGGTTTCTAAGGGTAGGTTTTACAGACAAGCTCAGATCACCTAACTGCTGGTGAATCCCTGGAGCAGCATCATCGGGGGCAATCACCAGTACTTCAGTTTTGTCTGAGTTCAGCCGTAAGGCATTTGCACCGAGCCACTGTTTGATTCGCTCAAAACATGATAATAAAGAATGCAATTTTTTAACGTCAGAAGGCTTGAAAGAACAATACAGCTGAAGATCATCAGCAAAGAGATGATAGGAAACATCATCGGCAAACTCCTGGATTAGGTTTCCTAAAGGAAGGATGTACAACAAGAACAAAATCGGGCCCAAAACTGAGCCCTGGGGTACTCCACACCGTAGATCAGTTGGGTCAGACAGGATCTGGTTGACTGAGACACTTAGGCTTCTCCCGGATAAATAGGATGTAAACCACGCCAGGACAGAACCTGACAACCCAACCAACTCGCGGAGCCTACTCAGCAAGATCTCATGGTTAACCGTGTCGAATGCGGACGAAAGGTCTAGTAAAACTAGGACCGTGCATTTCCCAGCGTCTGCGGACATCAAGATGTCATTGGACACTTTAAGCAGCGCAGTTTCCGTAGAGTGGTGCTTACGGAAACCGGACTGAAACCTGTCAAAGATATTGCGATCCTGTAAGAAGGAAACCAGTTGTTCAGATACCACTTTCTCTAAGACTTTGGACAGGAAAGGGAGTTTTGATATCGGTCTAAAATTTTTAGGATCTGTTGGATCCAGATTAGATTTTTTGAGTAGGGGTTCCACAAAAGCATGTTTAAAACAGCTAGGGAAAACGCCAGAAGAAAGGGACAGGTTAAACATTCTGGTAACCCAGGGACCAATGGCATCAAATACTTTTGAAAGGAGTTTACAAGGTAAGACATCAGCCAGGCAAAAAGAGGGCTTCATTGTGGTTACCAAAGCTAAAATATCATCCTGTGTTACAGGTGAGAAAGAGGACCACGCGTGCGCAGGGAGTTCATCAATATCATCATTACATGACTGAAAAGATGGGAGTTTGTCTTTGATATTTTGAATTTTATCAACAAAGTAATTAAGGAATTTGTTTGCATCTGCTTTGTTGAAAACAGGTGTAAGAGGCGCAGCAGGAGCCACAATAGAGCTAATAGTGTCAAATAAAACTTGTGGTTTTTTCTTGTTTTGGATAATCAGTTTGCGGAAGTATTCAGACCTGGATTTTTTTATCAGCTCATTTAGAGAAAGCATAAGGTCCTTAAGGTACAGCCTATGGACCTCGAGTTTAGTGGACTTCCACATGCGTTCCGTTTTCCTGCACAGTCTTTTAAAGTTCTGAATGCTGTCATTTATCCAAGGAGAAAATGGTTTCCGAGTTACCCTGTTAGATTTAAAAGGAGCAACCACATCCAAAATGGATTTACAGCGACTATTTAGGCTGTGAATAAGGCTGTCCACATCCTGAGATTCCAAAAACAAATTGGAGTCAAACATCTCAATGAATCTAGCTGCTGTATTCTCTGAAATAATGCGCCTTTGTGGGATGACCACAGAAGGCGTAGACTCAAGATTAAAGTGTAAATCAAATAAAACACAGCTATGGTCACTCATGTGGACATCCTTCACACAAAGATTGGAAATATTCAGATCAAGGGAAAACACAAGGTCTAGAGTATGGCCTGCATGTCGCGGCCTTTACGCGCCGGTTCTATTTTCTACGCGCGACGCCTCTGAAACGGGTCAAGTTCGACATTTTTGGGGAAGGAAAGACAGGAAATCGGACGCGGAAATGGAGAGAAGCTCCCGAGATTTTCAGATTAAAGAACGTACTGCCTTCCCGTCGCTTTACTTTAAAAGAGATTACTAACTGTGCGGCCCCGTGAGAAGTTATCACCTAGCTAGCGGTCTCCTTTGTTTTTCAGGTCCGTATTGGCGATTATAAAACGGACAGAACATAAAACACAAACCATGTTGTAGTTTTCTCCTGCTTGTTGTTGTGTTTACTGACGAAGTCACTCGTGTGACTTCGTGCTCGGTCGGTGACAGCAGCTCCCCTGCTGCTTCGCGTCTCGTGGGAAGGGCCAAGCAGCAGCTTACGCGAGCAAGACGTGCTGCTGCAGTAACGTGCTGCTGACGGCTCCGGTGGAAACCCGGGGTCAGAGTCGTCTCAAGCAACTTCACACAGTAAACATTCCAATACAGGTCAGTTCATTAAGCCAATCAGTAAAAAGTTTCCTATATAAGGAATCCAGCAGATTGCATCGAGTCACTGACTAGCAGAGGTGTGACCAAGTCACTGCTTTGCAAGTCACAATTAAGTCACAAGTCTTTCCAGTCAAGTCTCGAGTCAATTCCAAGTCAAAGACAACCAAGTTGAGTCCAAAGTCAATGATGTGTAAGTCCAAGTCCTTAACTTTGAATTTTCAAGTCATAATCAAGTCATCTGTCCAACATCAATTTAATGACAATGATAATAAATACATTCCAGAAATAAAGCTTCTTAAAGCTTCATTTATTTGCTCAACAAGCAGAAAGTGCAACTGAAACTGATTATAAACAAAATGCTGCTGCATTTAGCCGTACCAGATCAAACCCAGAACCAAGAATGTCCATGTCGGGCCACTTTTGTGCTAAATATCAAATATGCTCAAGTCATCATCAAGTCAACAGATGCAAGTCGATTCAAGTCGCAAGTCACTGGCATTCAAGTCCGAGTCAAGTCAGAAGTCATTAAAATAATGACTCGAGTCAGACTTGAGTCCAAGTCATGTGACTCGAGTCCACACCTCTGCTGACTAGTGACAGAGTCTTTACAGCAATCCTCATACTAAGCAAGCATGCAGCAACAGTGGAGAGGAAAACTCCCTTTTAACAGGAAGAAACCTCCAGAGGAGCCTGGCTCAGTATAAGCAGCCATCCTCCACGACTCACTGGGGATGGAGAACTACAATGATAAGTTCACTGCTTTACACGATGAAGCCTTCCAACGGACCATCTCTCTGGGCCCAAAAACCATAAAGTGGGTGCTGATGGCGCCCGATCATGTTCATCACCAAGGTGGGACGTGAGGTCAAAAGGTCCAACCGTGTTATCTTTTAGGCACCTGAGTATCACCTAATCTACCACACACAATCATGAGGCTTTTAAAAGAATCAAAGTAAAACATCGAAAAGAAAAAAGTCACATGAAAACAAATGTTTTGAGAGGTATTTTAATTATTCAGTCATGAAAACAAACAACGCATTTTTCGGAATGAAGAAAAAAATAGCCCTCAGATCATTTTATTCAAGTTTTTCTTCTGCTGTGATCAGTTAATTGATGCATAAAATTCAATTATTGTGTGCAGGTGAGGACATCCACGTGTTGATACAAAACAACCTTGAAAGACCATAAAAGACCTTTTGGTCTCATGTTCGAGTCTGGTAATGAACATGACTGGGCGCCACGAGAACCCAGTTCATGGATTTTGGGCTCAGTGAGACTGAAGGTCGACCTCCTGCTGACTCAGATCACATGATTGAAGAAAAAAAAAGATTTAATCATAGAATACATTTTAGCTGTTAAAGTGCTCAACGGATCAAAGAATGACTCTAAAAAACTATTTCATAAAAAATGCCAACCTAAAATAAAGTTTTTGTCCAACATGGCTTCTGGGCATAATGCCAGAGACATTCTGTCAGCACAAATGATAAATGACCCGCACTTGTATAGCGCCTCTCAGAGTAAGGACTCCAAAGCGCTTTAAACTACCGTGCATCATTCATTCATCCATTCACACACTCATTCACACACTGACGGTGATGAGCTACGATGTAGCCTCAGCTGCCCTGGAGCACACTGACAGCACAGGCGCCATCGGCCCCTCCGACCACCACCAGCAGGCGAGGTGGGTTAAGTGTCTTGCCCAAGGACACAATAGCAGAATTCTCCATCCGGAGCCGGGATCGAACCTGCAACCTTCCGATTACTGGACAACCCGCTCAACCTGTTGAGCTACTGCTGCCCCAAACAGGAAATGACGTGCATTTCTCATTAAAATGATCCTGAATTAATAAAACAGTCTAAAAGTACTGAAAAGCAGAGCAAACGTTCTACCGGTGTATACACGATTCGTTATGGCAGCAGTCAGAACTTAAAGAGCAAGTCACCCCCTACCAGAGTCTAACTCCACTCCCACTTCATGTTTGAAAAATGCAACAAATGCTGTTGCCTGGCAGACCGAGAGGGCGGAGCTGCTAACAAATACACACACAGGCTCACGACAGCATTGTGACATCATAATGTACCAGTTTACATCATAGCATACCTCTTAGCCAATAGCGGTGGCAGATTTAAATTCAAATACATTGCAGAGTTTTTACCTGACAACGGCACAACACTGCCAGTTTTAGGCAGAATATTTAAATTTTAACTAAGATGCACTGAAGTGTCAAATTATTGACGACACGTGTCTGCAGCACGATTAGACACTCGTTTATTTAGTTTATCAGCAAAAAAAGTTTATTTGGGGGTGACTTGCTCTTTAAGTGGTACAACCTCCTACAATCACAGCGTGATCTTCTCAGAACCACGACTCACACCTTACAATACAGCCGGCTTATGTGTAACTTTGGCCATAAGATCTCTGAAATAAGTTTGTTTTTCTACAAGAAACGTGTGACTACATGTAGACACGTTGTACAATGTCTAAAGCAAAGAAGGAAATGAGGGATTTTTGATGCAGAGAGGTTGTTGGGTGTGTTGTTGCACTTTGAGCCAAGTCATAGCGGCGCTGTCCAGAGAAAAATGTGAACAATCTGATTGAGGGATGGTTGGAACACATTTAAATCTCCACATATTTGCAGAAAGATCACGGGGGCACTCTGATTTGTGGTCTTCTCTGGAAGTGGATTGGTGTGAATAAAAATTTTTGTTACAGCTGCCTCCCTGCAGCCTGACTCTCACCTGAGACCCTTACAAGTTTACATCCTCGGCCCTACGACATTCAGTTTAAATCTACTTTCATGTCTCAGATGTGTTTCCAGTGATCAGCGCTGCCCTCCTGCCTCCATCTGTCTGTCAGTGTGGTTTCTAAGCATCAGGGTCAGCATCGTGAACATATGACGATGTATTAACACGACTTGACTCCTTCACAAAAATCTGTCATTTATGATTGCGTTACGTAAATCACCCACTCGACTCTCCTCTGTTGCCTGGATGCACAGACCTAAGGTATGCGTGTTTATGTGTGTACATGTGGGTGTGAGTGAGCATGTCATGCACTGGAAAGTGATTCCACTAATGGTTTGCTAAATCAGAGGATCAGTGACCTTAAAACTATTAGCTCAGAGTGTTTGTGACACTCATCTGCGTGCGCGTCGCTCAGTCCGGTCGAGTGATCTGAGGTTTGGGTGTTTCTGAGCTGGAACGGCACTGCTTCATTTGATTCTGCCTCTCTCTCTTTCTCTGTCAGTGTGCTAAATTCACACTAGCTTATGGATGACCGGTGCGTGCAGGAATGGGCATCCCATCAAGGCTTTAACATCTGAACACACTCAGGATTCTCAGCCAATGAGATCCCTTTCCCCAGCAGCCCGTGCACGTTCCACTTCTTTTATTTTTTACTGTTGACAATTTAATGCCCAATGTTATTTGCTCAGAGAGATAGCTAATTTTTTGCTGTGTGATGAAGTCAAACATGAGCTAACAGGAAGGGACGGGGTTGACACGCAGCTCATGGCTTGCTTGGACTTTTCTTTAGAATAAAAAGGTGGCAGTGGGCCCCCCGATCCTTCTCTCTTTCTCTCTCCCCAACTAAAGCATGGAGGCCAGCCTGCCTGTCCGCCTTAAATTCAGCTCCGCAGCAGAATGTGACCCCTCCGGACTTTGGGCAATGTCTCCTGCTCTGGTTACAGAGAGAAACTGACAAAGACCCCGGCAGTACTTCTCTCATTGCCATGAGTTAGAGTGACATTGTGATGGGTCAGCACTGGGTCACACATATTTTTCTCTCCTGCTTGCTCCTGTTGGGGGGCTGTTGGACCATAAAGAAAACCCAGAACCTGTTCTATGGATTTGCACTCATCCCTTATCCACACCGTGTAATCAAATAACCCTCGCGCTTCTTATTCACTTCCCTGTAATTGATAGGACAGCTGCATTTCCTGTAGTAGGGGTCAGTAATAAGAAGTAATGACTTTTTTGAATTCTGTGGGCTCACACCCACTGTAAAGCAAAATTATACACACACATAATTGTCTTGGCAAGTCTGGAGACGCACTAAGATGTAAAATCCTATTCATGCAAGTGCAATCTAATTGTCTCTCTCCTTTGAGGAATTAGACCGAATTAATCACGTCTGAATATACAGAACTCAATTAGAAGTCAGCAAGCTAAAGCAGACAGCCATGAATATTTGATGACAAAGTCAGCAGAAAGCAGAGCCTCTGTGTGTTTGCGAGTGCATTTCAGACGACAAGTAAAAGCAGCGTGGGAGTACACCTGCCCTCTGCACGACAATAAATGTACGGAGGGCCCCGAATGCACCACGCTGGCTTTAAAACCCCTGGATCTGACTACCTGGATATCCATCACTGAGGAGTGACAGGTGTGTGGGTGGTGTGCAGTCGTCTCTAATTAGAGCTATACCAGTGCTACATTACAAACTTTGCTCTTGTGCTGAGCTTTGGCGGGGTGCGAGCGGTGTAATGATGCTCAGAGACTGGAGTTATTGTTTCCTCTGTCCTCTTTCCCAATGACAATAGCAGCTTTAGGGGAGTTCTCGGGGAGATCCCATTGTTAGTTTGGAGAGTCTGGTGTGTTGTGCTGTGGAGGACATCCGTCACCAGGAGCACCCGATCCAGCTGGCACCCTGACTGTCGCCTCTGGGTGCTCCAATACCCTCAGCAAGATCCCTTTGATATCGGGATTGTTTGATTATGTTGCCCTCATTTGAGCTCACTTAGTTTTTAGGCTGACATTCTCCCCACCTTGATAAGAGATGAACAACAACAACATCACAAACACAAACCATCCAGTTCTGAGTGTGCTTGTTGCTATATTGTTCAGTTCAGTTTTATACATCTGAGCTCAGCATTCAGACTAAAACTATGTTACTTTTTCATTTTTCTGCTGTAGGGTCTTCCCGGTTAGGATTAGGGATGGATCTGATCTTATTGTTCATGAGTGTGTGTGTACATGTTTATGTATATGTATGCACATATATATTTTATTGTTGCCTAACACTGGTTGAACCCTTGTCACAGTTTTATGTTTTTCCAAAGCTTTTATTTACTGTATTTTATGTGAAACTTTTATGGCAGCCTCCTTGGCCAGGGCACCTGAAGCCAACAGGACCGCATCATCTGCAAAAAGCAGAGACTTGGATCCCTAGGCCACATTGTAAATCAGTAATCTTTACTTCTTCTGTAGGAATTCCTGCAAATTTTAGGTAAACTTTACAATTTAAGAACTGAATTGCTAAACAAATAGAAAAAAATTGGTAACTACAGCTAGTTTTATTTAATAGAGGTGGATCTGGGTGGAAGCTGGCTGCAGACTAGTGTCGGCAGGTTTTCCTCATGCATGTGTGGGCATTCTCTAGGTGCTCCGGTGTCCTCCCACAGATCAAAAACATGCATGTTAGGTTAATAGGAGAGTCTAAATTGTCCCCAGGTGAGAGTGAGTTTGTAGCTAGTTGTCTCTTTGATGGACTGGAGACTTGTCCAGGGTGTCCCTCGTCTCTTGTCTGATGTATTCTTAAGATAGGCACAAGCTCCCTATTATCCTAGTGAGGACGAGTGGTTCAGATGATGGATGGATGGAAACTGGGTTACCTCTAATAAATCTAACTATTTTATCTAGCCTTTTACAACTTTATCTCAGTATTTCAACATTTTTTCATTAAACGTTTAGTGAATATTGATATTAATCTTTAAAAATAATTTTTTTCTCACAACTTTTGTTAATTTCTGCTCCATTATTTAGGAAATGTAAATCCAGCATTTAACGTGTTGGCTTAGAGTTACATAAAATCATTTTGTTCTGTTTCCATTGCTCATAATTAAAAAGGAGGATGCATTGTTTTATCAGGTCAAAATCACTGATAAAACTGTATGCTTCAACTATTTAGAATGTATTATAATATTTTTGAAGCTAATGCAAACAAACACATTCATCTATTTAGATTAATTTTACATTAAAAGTAGAAGCAACACAAAGAAACAAAAACAGCCCAAGAGTTTAGACAGCCTCTGTAACTAAGAATTAATTAGATACAAAAATAGAATTAGTGAAAAAGTTTAGCTACTGACAACGAAACCTGAATGTACATCAGCACACTCAGACTGGAGAAGGTCAAATGTCACCAGTCAGGCTGATGGGTGTAGTGCTGTCTTTTTGACAGCAGGAAAATCTTCCATCGAGCAGAAAAAAGAAAAAAAAAAAAAAACATTTTTCTTACAAATAACAGAGGCATAAAATGAGATCCTGAGACGCTCCCTGGCGGTAAGGCGTTTCCTGTTTTCAGTGTTGCACTACGTGTTGCTGTTTGGTGTTTGTGGCTTGCTAAAACTGATTTAATTTCTCTGTACTAGGATATCTCTGAGTTATTGTGGCACATAAGCACGCTAAAACACACATTTTTCTGTTGTTCCACCTAGCTTTTAGGGAACCATTTGAGTTTGCACACAGTTTATTTGGTGTTGAACAGTTTGCTCGTCCAGTTAGCTTAGCCTCAGCACGGCTATGGCTACTTCTGTCTCTGCTTCTCCATCTCCTATCTCTTGCTCTCTGTGTCAGATGTTTAGTTACTCCTCTGCCTCCTTTAGCGATAATGGTACGTGTAATAAATGTAGCATTTTTGTAGCTTTGGAGGCGAGGGTGTCGGAATTGGAGGCCCAGCTCCACGCTGTTGAAAAGCCCGTAAACAGCCGTAGCTACTTAGCTAGCGCAGGGCTAACTAGCTCAGAACCACCCCGTAGCGGTCCTCCAGCAGAACCCGAGCAGCCGGGACCTCAGGCCGGCTGGGTGATGGTACGCAGGAAGCATAGAACCCAGCCTGTGGGCCACCACCAACCCGTCCACATTTCTAAAAGATTTTCCTCGCTCAGTGACTCTGATCATTGGCAGCTCCATAGTGAGAAACGTAGCATTAGAGACTCCAGCAACCATAGTTAAATGTTTACCTGGGGCCAGAGCGGGCAACATTAAATCTTACCTGAAACTGCTGGCTAAGGACAAGCGTAAATACAGTAAGAATGTTATTCACGCTGGCGGTAACGACACTTGGTTACGCCAATCGGAGGTCACTAAAATTAATGTTGCTTCGGTGTGCAAGTTTGCCAAAACAATGTTGGACTCCGTAATTTTCTCTGGCCCCCTGCCTGATCAGACCAGTGACGACATGTTTAGCCGCATGCTGTCCGTCAACCAGTGGTTGTCTAGGTGGTGTCCTGAAAACAACGTGGGCTACACTGATAATTGGAAAACTTTTGGGGGAAAACCTGGTCTGATGCGAAGAGACGGCATCTATCCCTCTTTGGATGGAGCAGTTCTATTTCATCTAGTCTTAGCCCTTAAGCTAGCTGCTATTGGAAGGATGATCTCAGCATCAGCCAATCTTGAAGAGCTTAAATGTACGCCCACCGATGGTGGGCACCCTTTCTCTTCATGATTGGCTGATGCTGAGATCATCCTTCCAATAGCAGCTAGCTTAAGGGCTGTGACTAGACTCATATAATCTGGGGTTACAATACGTAACCAACACTCTTCTTTCTAGGAACATGGCCAGTTTTATTAGTCCTCCATGACTACCCAGGGTCCAGACCAGGAAGCAGAGTCGTAGCTTAACCCACCCCTCTGCAGCTTCTGTACTGTTACCCACCCACTACCCCATAGAGACAGTGTCCTGCCCACGGCCAAAACCACACAGATTAAATATCAGGCTTAATAAAGCAAATCATGGAAATCTCATAAATATTAGAACAAATTCAACTGAGCAGAAAACTAGAAAAATTAAATGTGGATTGTTGAACATTAGATCCATTTTTTCTAAGACTTTGTTAGTTAATGACTTGATTTGTGATAATCAGATCTCTTTGCTCTCTCTCACAGAATCCTGGCTGCAGCAAGAGGACTATGTTAGCTTAAACGAGTCGACTCCTTCTAATTATTTAGATCATCATATTGCTCGAAGTACAGGGCGAGGAGGAGGAGTAGCAAACATTTTTCATTCGAACTTATTAATCAATCCCTTACCAATTAATAGCTACAGTTCGTTCGAACATCTTATTCTTAGTTTTCCTAATCCAGATAGCAAAACTGTAAAACCACTCTTGTTTGTAGTTTTATATCGTCCACCAGGCCCTTACTCTGAGTTTTTGGATCCGATCTCTGATTTTTTATCTGATTTGGTGCTAAATACTGATAAGGTCATTATAGTGGGGGATTTTAACATTCATGTGGACATTGAAAATGATTGCCTCAATGTAGCCTTTAGTAATATATTAGACTCAATTGGTTTTACCCAAAGAATACATAGCTCCACCCACTCCTGCCATCATACATTAGACCTTGTGCTGACTTATGGCATAGAGCGTGAGGAAATAACGATCTTTCCACATAATCCAGTCCTCTCGGACCACTTTCTGATAACCTTTAAGTTTTTTATAACAGTTCTCGAGAAATGAAAATGAATTTCACTATAGTCGGTCTCTATCTGACAACGCAGTTGCATCTTTTAAATCAACTTTTCCATCTTTACTGTCCTCAGCATCTCAGAGGAACATAGCAGAGGGCAATATTTTCATTTCTAGCCCCTTAGTTCATAATGTTACTTCCTCTTTACGTGTGGCATTAGATGATGTTGACCCTTTAAAAAAGAAGGTAACTACGGAGAGGAAGTTGGCTCCCTGGTTTAATTCTCATTTACGAGCCTTAAAACAAAACTCTAGAAAATTGGAGAGAGCATGGCGCTCTACGTACCATGAGGAGGCCTACCTATTCTGGAAAAATAGTCTTGTGCTTTATAAAAATAAGCTTCGACAAACTAGAACTGCTTATTTCTCAGCGTTAACTGAGGAGAATAAGCATAATCCTAAATCTCTTTTCAGTACAGTTGCCAAACTTACACAGAATCATAGCTCTGAGCCATCTATTCCCTTAGCCCTCAGCAGTAAAGACTTTATGGGATATTTTACAAGTAAAATGAATTCTATTAGAAACAAAATCTTTAGCATCCTCCCTAATGCGATTTCTTATTCCTTGGTAAGTGAGGCAGTATCAGAGTTACCTGTAGAACATCATCTGTGTTTGATCCGTTTTGATCTAGTTGAGCTTTCAGAGTTATCAAAAATATTAGCTTAATCTAAACCTTCAGCTTGCATTTTAGATCCAATCCAATTCCAACCAAATTATTTAAAGATGCATTTCCTTTGGTTACTGCCCCCATTCTAGATATAATCAATCTATCCTTAGTAAATGGGTATGTACCACAGGATTTTGAGGTTGCTGTAATGTAACATACCTCCATCTAAAAAGGCTAGGTTATCCAGAGTTATCTCTGTACTTATGCTGCTATAGGCTTAGACTGCTGGAGGACACACTGACCACTTTTCAAACTCTACTACTTTCTTATACAATCTGCTCTTTAACTGTATTATTTCCTGCAATTTCAGCTGTTAACTTTATTTTTTCTCCCCAGAAGAAGCTGCAATGATGTTCTGCTGAGCTGTGGTGGCCTCATGGAGGGGGCCATCGGCTAGCACACTGCTGCTAACCACTTAAACATTCTCCCTCTTCTGATAATAACTTTTTGCTTTCCTTGACGTTGGATGTGCTACTGCTAGTTTACCTGTTTAATTATAGATCCACTAGGATAAATACAATAAAGTTTATCTCTCGCCAAATAGAATATTTACTAAGAAGTCACAATGTAACCATAGAAACACCACTTGGGTGTGGGTGTGTGTGTGTGTGTGTGTGTGTGTGTGTGTGTGTGTGTGTGTGTGTGTGTGTGTGTGTGTGTGTGTGTGTGTGTGTGTGTGTCTGCTCTGTCTTCTCGATCCCCAGTGAGTCGTGGTGGATGGCTGCTTATACTGAGCCAGGATTCTCTGGAGGTTTCTTCCTGGCCCCTTACTAGGGCAGCAGTAGCTCAGGTGGTAGAGCGGGTTGCCTCATGATCGGAGGGTCATGAGGTCGATTCCAGCTCCCGCCAGGGGTATCCTGCTGTTGTGTCCTTGGGCAAGACACTTCACCCAACTTGCCTGTGTTAGTGGTGGTCAGAGGGGCCGACGGCGCCAAATGGCAGCCTCGCCTCTGTCAGACCTCCCCAGGGTGGCTGTGGCTACAAGTAGCTTACCATCACTAGCAGTGTGTGAATGTGAGAGTGTGTGAAAGCGTCTTTGGGGGTCTAGAAAAGTGCTATATAAGTTCAATGTATTATTATTATTATTAAAAGGGAGTTTTCCTCTCCACTGTCGCTTTATGCTTGCTTAGTATGAGGGTTGCTGTAAAGTCACTGACACTAGTCAGTGACTTGATGCAATTTGCTGGGTTCCTTATATAGGAAACATTTTTTCTGATTGGCTTAATGAACTGACCTGAATTGGAATGTTTATTATGTGAAGTGCCTTGAGACGACTCTTGTCGTGATTTGGCGCTATACAGGGAGTGCAGAATTATTAGGCAAATGAGTATTTTGTCCACATCATCCTCTTCATGCATGTTGTCTTACTCCAAGCTGTATAGGCTCGAAAGCCTACTACCAATTAAGCATATTAGGTGATGTGCATCTCTGTAATGAGAAGGGGTGTGGTCTAATGACATCAACACCCTATATCAGGTGTGCATAATTATTAGGCAACTTCCTTTCCTTTGGCAAAATGGGTCAAAAGAAGGACTTGACAGGCTCAGAAAAGTCAAAAATAGTGAGATATCTTGCAGAGGGATGCAGCAGTCTTAAAACTGCAAAGCTTCTGAAGCGTGATCATCGAACAATCAAGCGTTTCATTCAAAATAGTCAACAGGGTCGCAAGAAGCGTGTGGACAAACCAAGGCGCAAAATAACTGCCCATGAAGTGAGAAAAGTCAAGCGTGCAGCTGCCAAGATGCCACTTGCCACCAGTTTGGCCGTATTTCAGAGCTGCAGCATCACTGGAGTGCCCAAAAGCACAAGGTGTGCAATACTCAGAGACATGGCCAAGGTAAGAAAGGCTGAAAGACGACCACCACTGAACAAGACACACAAGCTGAAACGTCAAGACTGGGCCAAGAAATACCTCCAGACTGATGTTTCTAAGGTTTTATGGACTGATGAAATGAGAGTGAGTCTTGATGGGCCAGATGGATGGGCCCGTGGCTGGACTGGTAAAGGGCAGAGAGCTCCAGTCCCACTCAGACGCCAGCAAGGTGGAGGTGGAGTACTGGTTTGGGCTGGTATCATCAAAGATGAGCTTGTGGGGCCTTTTCGGGTTGAGGATGGAGTCGAGCTCAACTCCCAGTCCTACTGCCAGTTTCTGAAAGACACCTTCTTCAAGCAGTGGTACAGGAAGAAGTCTGCATCCTTCAAGAAAAACATGATTTTCATGCAGGACAACGCTCCATCACACGCGTCCAAGTACTCCACAGCGTGGCTGGCAAGAAAGGGTATAAAAGAAGAAAAACTAATGACATGGCCTCCTTGTTCACCTGATCTGAACCTCATTGAGAACCTGTGGTCCATCATCACATGTGAGATTTACAAGGAGGGAAAACGGTACACCTCTCTGAACCGTGTCTGGGAGGCTGTGGTTGCTGCTGCACGCAATGTTGATGGTGAACAGATGAAAACACTGACAGAAGCCATGGATGGCAGGCTTTTGAGTGTCCTTGCAAAGAAAGGTGGCTATACTGGTCGCTGATTTGTTTTTGTATTGTTTTTGAATGTCAGAAATGTATATTTGGGAATGTGGAGATGTTATATTGGTTTCACTGGTAAAAATAATTAAAATGGGTATATATTTGTTTTTTTTGGTAAGTAGCCTAATAATTATGCACAGTAATAGTACAATGACACGTTGAAGCTCTCGCATTAAAACAATCCCAAATCCCTCCATGTCAAGGGAGCCATTAATTGAGCATCCGAGTTTATCGGCATCAGCGTGTATTCAAATTGGCAGCGATAAGCCTTGTGTGGAGGCTAGCCAGGGAGGTGCCATGCACAAAGGCTGAGGCAGTTTGTGGGCCAGAAGTGTGACTGTGGTTGGTTGGAGGGAGAGATAGCAGGTTGTGCAATCAGGAAGTAGTGCTACAATGATAGCAGGCGTGGGTGAGTTCCTGCACATTACTAAAAGGAATCAATAATATCTAGGCAAACAGTTTGAGTGAGGCAAATCTGACTGCGGAAGAGATGCATCTCCTCTGTTCAAATGTCACTATTGTTCCCCAGAATATGTAAAGTGGAGGCTCAGATAAGCGCCCTGCTGATCGCCTGCTTTGATACATGGCAGAATACTTTGTTGGATGGCAATCAGCGTGAAAAATGTATTCCTGCAATTCCTGGCAAAGGGATTAATGCTGTTTGCATATTATTACACAGATTCTGCAGACGGTAAGTTTCCTCAGGCTGCTGTTCTACCTGTAAGATATTCTACATCAACTGTAACAGGCTGCCACGGGGTGTTGGGAAAATCTATTTCACATGCAGAGTACAGAGAAAACAAAACCATGATGTGAGTTTCCAGTTCTCAAGATAACAGCTACCCATGTTTCACAGAGAAATCCTTTAGAGTCTGTTAGAGAAAACTAATGCAGATCCTTTTGTTCAATTTTAGAAATATGTCATCAGCAAACTCTGTTCCCTTTTTTTATTTTAGAAACATTTACATGTTAAGATTTAAAGACACTTATATTTTATGGACTGACAAGAGAAGTTGAACATTTTGTGCTTCTCCTATTAGGGGAAAGTGGAAAAAATTAGAATATCGTGCAAAAGTTACTAATATACGAGATTGGCTCATCAGAGGCAAATTCAGTTGTTTCAAACCTTTATTTGTTATAATTTTGATGATTATGGCTTACAGCTGATGAAATCCCCACATTCAAAATCTCAGACAGTTAGAATATTGTGAAAAAGTTCAATGTTCTAGACTCAAAGTGTCACAGTCTAATCAGCTAATGAATCCTAAACACCTGCAAAGGATTCCTGAGCCTTTAGATGGTCTCTCAGACTAAGATGGATTACTGAAAAAAATGGACCTGCATCATATTCTCATTTTTCAGGTTTTATACACTGCTAACAGTCAAACATGGTGGTGGTGTAATCTGGGCAGTGTTGGGCAAGTTACTTCAAAACTGTAATGCATTATTTATTACTTGTTACCCTCATTTTAATGTAATTGATTACATTATAATATTACTGATTTTAAAATGTAAGGCATTACACTACTTTTGCATTACTTTAAGTTACTTTTACCAAAACAATTTCAATATGAATTAGGTCATGTGATGCTCAGTGAACTCATGACACATCCAGAGGAAGGTGATGTGGTGTCTGAGCATTGCTGTTAAAAACAGTCAGATATAATAATAGTTCTTTATTAAATAAAAACAACAACAATATGTACTCTCAGCACGCTGCCATCTTATATTAACTGAGCAGGGAGTGAGGTGGTGGGGGCTCCAAGCCTATTTTGCCTTGGTCCCCAAATGCCTTAATACGGCCCTGGATGTGGGACTGACTTCTGGGGTGATCTGATTCTATCACATGTATAGATATTAAATGCTTATATATTATTGCTTTTCACTGGTAAACATGTGTACTGGGGATAAATCTACCTACTTTTTTCTTTTCAAGCCCTTTGTTTTGTTTTCTTTATTTTATTTGAATTATTTCCGGCCCTTTCTCTCCCTAACCTTCCTGCATGCTGCATGTTTTCTCCGTCTTCCAGAAAACCTGTTTCCTAGATTTCCTACTTTCTAACTAATCAGCCAAAGGGATCTACCGAATGCAAAAAAAGCTTAATATGCGCTGCGCTCCAGCAGCAATGAGTTGAAATCACCGGGCGAGGGCACAGATTACGAACTCAGCTGAGGCAAAGCACGTCAGAAAAGTACAGAAAGTACAGAGAATATGAACGATCGCAAGTGAATGACTTTGTTTTGGTGGAGCAATTTTGTGAATATAACAGCGGCCGCACGCAGGACGCAGCTGGAGTATTTGAGCCGTTACCGCTGCGTCCTCTCTGCTCATAGAATGCCCGCAAAGCTGAGTTCATAAATGACGTCATATATGTGGATACCGGATCTTTATTTTGGGCTTTCCGCAATTTTAATTTTTAAGAAACCCGCATCTTGATTCTGGGTTTAAAAATGCGTTGTAATTACTGCGTTACTGACAATTGTACCGAGTAAATATTACCATTTTCTTTCCCTGTAATGCCTTACATTACCACATTACAGGAAAAAGCAATGCATTACAGTAATTAATTACTTTTGTACCGCGTTACTCCCAACACTGAATCTGGGGCCTGATTTGCTGCTTCAGACCACTTGCTGTAACTGATGGAAACATTAACTCTGCTCTGACCCGTGACCTTGAAATGACAAAAGCCCTATAATGGGTCAAAACACCTGATTGTAGTTGGTGTCACAATCAGTTATTAGTTTAGGGATCTGCTACTTTTGGGTTGGAGAGCTGTGCTGCCCCAACAGATAAAATCAAAATGTGAAAAAACGAAGTGATTTAGGAACATACTTTAAAATAGTAAGAAGATCCTTTTACGGCATCTTTATTAATTGGGTTGTTTATCTGACCTGGAGTGGAAAACCTTTCCAGATGATGGTATTATAGTTGAGCTATGAGAGTTACTCATTTTCAGCAGGATCTCTTATATTTCATCCAAACACTAAACACATCACAAACAGCTTTTGTAGCAGATTGGAGTGATTTAAGAGCTTGGAAACCTGCACTCTAAACCAGGATTTTAGCATATAATTACTGTTTGTTGGATTTTCCACATTCCTGGACTGAGTGACTGGAAGTTTTCCTCCTATCTCTCTGGGACGTTCCTCCTCGGAGGCTCAACTCTCACATTCATTCTCTAATCGCACAGAGGCGTATGACCCTCAGGATGAGAATAAAAGAAGAAGAAATTACTTTCATTAAGAAATTCAGATTTCCCCCATCCTTTTGATCTAGTGCCAGAAGAACATTTATGCTGATGAAATGCATAAATAAAGTTCCTAAATTATCCCATTCCTCTCTTAGTGCGCGTATCGAAGCTGGAGAAGTTCCAGACAAGACAACTACAATCACAGTGAGTGCCCCTGAAGAGAGGTGATTTAGGAGATGGCCTGCTTCTGGTGTAAAGCTCAGGGTCAAGACTTTCCTGGCAAAGTGCATCTTAAGCCTTTTACTGAAAGATCTGCAGAAGAAAACTGTACAAATGTGTTGGATTGGCTCTCAGAGGAATCAACATCAACCAATTACCATCCTTTAAATGTCTAATACATGAATTGGCTGAATATAGAGGGATATTTTTATGCTACCCTGGTAACAATCTATCATCCCCACATGGCTAATCTAATTTACTTGGGACCAAACCTTAGCCAATGCATCTTTTCTGTAGTATCCTGCCGCAATCACACTCATGTATCCGGTGTGTCCCCGATAGTGTATTTACTAATGTGTTTATATATTTCAGAAACTTTGTAACATGGACAAATTCGTCCTTCATTCTCATCTACATCTTCATGCGGTCGCCATCCTTAAACCCACATTTCCCCTCGTTTCCATCCACGTTTGCTCCGTATTTTGTGCTCCTTCACTCACGAGTGAATAAATGTTCATATTTTCAGACTTTTTCCGCGATCTGTTCTTCAGTCTGTTCTGGGTCTGCTGCTTAATGTCTGTTTACTTTCTAACGAAGCTACAGCGGTGATGGTGACGAATATACAGGAAGCGGCGCCCTGACCAATCACAAGCTTGCGTTCTCCATCACGTTCGACGGATGTTTAAAATTTTGAGCATGTCTCTGTCACCCTCTGTGAGCCTGTCTTGAGCCGACGGAGAAATCAGGCTTTAGGGTTCTACAACACCCCAAGGTGTTCACAACACAATCAGTCATTCACCCATTCACACGCTGGTGGGGATGAGCTACGATGTAGCCACAGCTGCCCTAGGGCGCACTGACAGAGGCGAGGACTGCCGAACACAGATGCCACTAGTCCCTTCGACCATCACCGGTAGGCAAGGTTTATGTTTATTTATTTAGCAGACGCTTTTATCCAAAGCGACTTACAGTTTATAACCTGTAGGGCATGTTGTGATCTGTGGGGGAAACCGGAGTAGCCGGAGGAAACCCACACATGCATGGGGAGAACACGCAACTCCACGCAGAAAGGCCTCAGCCGAGTTTCGAGCCTGCGACCTTCGTGCTGCGAGGCAACAGTGCTAACCACTGCGCCACCATGCAGCAAGGTGGGTTAAGTGTCTTGCCCAAGGACACAAGAGCAGCATTCTCTGGTGGGAGTCGGGATCGAGCCTGCAACCTTTTGATTTCTAGACAACCTGCTCTACCTCCTGAGCTACTGCTGTCCCAACATCGGGTAACGACAAACACAAGTGACCAAACTGGGTTTCCTCCACATGGCGGTCACAGCTAAACATTTGGTAATGCACCAAATATTCTCCAAAATTCTCAGAAATTTTGACCAAATACAAATCAGACAAAAAAAAACTTCCCTCTGAAATGTCAGATACCATGAAAACAAGTGGGTGTTTACAGCTAATAGCCCAGATTCTCTATGTTTACAGCAGCATCCCAGCACCAAGAGGTTGGTTTCTCCAGCTCCAGCTGCTGGACCTGATGATGACGCTGAACCACATGCCAGTGAAACTAAAGGGGGGAAACACTTCCACTAAATGACTTCCTTCTGGCCTTACAAGATGACGTCTTTCCTGACATTGTTGTGAGAGGAATTCCTTTTCAAGAGTGCTGTGAAAAACAGGCAAGAAAACAAGAAATGGTGAAATTAGAAATAACCAGGATTTTTTTAGAAAGCCACATGTGTGTGACGGGGAAAGTACGCTGGCTCTCTTCTCTCAATCTTTGTGTCTCCACACACAAACTGGCACATCCAGGACTTTCCAAATACAACACATCGCAAATGTTTTGGCAGTGAAAAATTGTTATAGCCTGGCAAGCCATCCTATATGTGTATGAATTACAGTCTAGCCATGGTCCATTAACGGCTCTCAGTCGCGGGGCGGGATCTACCATTGTCTTTCAAACTGTCCCCACATGCTATTGGATAACAAACAACGTGACACCACAACAGATGTCAGTCAGCAAGGCAGTCCGCCATACTCTGTCAAAGAAGATGCAAATAAATACTTCATAAACTTAAGTATCTCTATCTGCTCTAGACTCAAAGAAAAGCCCAAATCAAAATAGTCCAAAGTTGATGCCGAAGCTGTTTCAAACGAGCCTTTAACATCTTTGTTTTTTCAGTGACATTCTGCCTACTGAGTGCTGTGATTGGCCCACCAAAACAATAGAGTGGTGTGATTGGACCGCTACAAAGCGGTGGCCATCTTGGTTTTCAGCAACATCCTGCCCACCTGGCTGTTAGAGCACTGTGATTAGATTGCCATGGATGCCAGTCAGCAAGGCAGTTCACCATTACTACATAAAACATAAAATACCATAAACAATACATCGTTTTTCTACATAAATGCATTGTGATTGGTCGGCAACAATCCTGGCCGGGCTTGCGAAGGTTCCGATGGAGCGTGCCTAGACCGAAATGCAAAGCAAAAATATTTAGCTTGGGAAAATGACGGTCTAGATTCTACGCTAAAAGAGTTACTGATCAGCACCAAACAGCACCCACAGCCAAAGAAATTAATTACACCGAGGACATTGTGTTCTGTCAAGTTCGCCGTACTTTACAACTTTTCATGGGACGTGTAAAGAGAGCAACTGCGTGACATAAAAGTGGTGTTCAATGACCAGAAGAATCACCATTTTGTAAAAAAGCTGCACTGTGGGGGGATTTCTGTTGCATGTTTTTGTGTTGGTAGTTCAGAATTGGAGATTTCAAAGCAGCGACAATGCTGCTCCTTTTCTTTTTATTTCCATTCAGCTTCACCAACAACTTTTCCATTAAAACTCAAAGACTCCTGAACTTATATAAAAACAATGGTCTTAATGCTGGGCCTTGCAGTGAAACTTCAATAGATTACATGGTTGTAAAATTGTGATGAAACAGGTGTTGAACTTAAAGTTTACCAATGAACTGATGATTACTAAAACAATAATAATATGTTGGGAAAACCCCGTTATGCTGCTAGTTCTACTGTTAGTAAATATTTGCAATATGCATGAATATTGTTGGAAGACGTTTAGGAAAATGCTGTGATCACAACTAGAAGCTGCCCAACATCGTCTAACACAAGAACACAAATGAAGAATAAAGGAGGTTTTAGGCAGTGGTCTAGGAAAGTGCTGTGAAAATCCACCAAACAGCATGCAGTGGTTGTGTTTAATTGTAGAAAGGCAACTTGAGCATGTTAGAAGTTTTCTTAAAAAAAGAAAAAAACGGATATGAGCAGCGAGTCTCAGAGAGACTCACTTACTTACGATGTAACAAGGCTCGCAGTACGCCTTTTTTTCCATTGCATAGAAGGGCTTGCCACGTAGCTTGGTGCTGCAGGTCATGCAGACAAAGCAGTCGACGTGGAAGACCTGGTCCATGGCGGTGCAGCCGGTACCTTCACCCACCACGTTCTCACCACAGCTGGAGCAGCGTCCTGAACGGTAGAAGACAGGAATTGGAATACAGATTTGATCTAAAGCCTCAAAATGTTACTATTATAACTGAGAACAACAACAACAATAATAATAATAATAATATAATAAAAATATAATATATATATATATTATATTATTATTATATTATATAATAAAAAACAATGATTGGCTTTTGCTACTGGCTGTCCGTTTACTGCAAACATTGATGATAGAAATTAATTCCACGAAACATCACGTAAAAGATGGGAAATGTAAGATTTCTTCATCCTTGAAGCGCCTCGTGATTTTTATCTTGAGGCGCTATAGAAATGATACTTTCTTCTTCCTTTATTTCTCCTAAATTGTATTAAATGATGTTGAGCTTCACCAGAACTTTTTTTATTTTAAAAATGGATGAATGAAATAAATAAATGAAAATTTCTGTAGTTGTTGCCAGTTTTAAAAAGTGTGCAGAAACAAAAGTCTTAAAATAGTTGTGTCTTTTGAATAGTCGTATGGCAGTTTGGCCCCACTGGGATTAACCTTTAGCTCATTTGTATGGGCAGATATAATCTAGGTTGTTCAAGAACTCATCTCCAACAGGTAAAATCTGATCAACCTTTTTAAGCTCATCAAAATCAGCATCTCAAAGTCAAAAAACATTTATCTGTGAACAGGAGTCGAGTTTCCATCAGCAGAAACACTAACAACAAATCAGCTGGTCTTTCACATGTCTGTGTTCACAGATTAAGGTAAAGTGTTTGACCTGATGAGGAAAAGAACAAACGCAATAAAAGGTCTAGCCAACTGAGGATCGACATGTCTGAAACTCCAAAATCTTATCGTTTTTGATCTGTGAATGTCTCACTGGTGAGCAGCAACAACAAAACCGTATACCGGTACTTTTTCTGGTCCACAAACACACCAGCTAAGAGCTCGATTGCTCTAGCATCATTAAGACCTTTAATGCAACATTTGTTTTATTTCTAATCCAAATTTTAGGGTATTCATTCGTATAAAAACAATTTTCATTTTCATTCTGAAGCCGGTGAAAATTTCAGCAGGCCATCGGTGTGGGCCATAAAAGGTCATATCATTTTAGTTAAAGACCGTAGAAACAGGTCAAATAAATTGTCTTATTATAAAAATTACATTTATTTATAGCCTACTTTTTAGGCCACCTTACAATAAAGACAAGGTGTAAATTATATTATTGAAGCATAAATAAAAATACTTGGATAAAATACAGATAAAGATTTTTGTTTCTAAATGATCTGAAGAGCTGATGAGAGCAAGTGATGTGGTTAACAGCATGAATGTCTTGTTTTGTTTCGTTTAAAGTGTCTAAAACTTCTGCTCCTAAATTATAATGCTTGACGAGACAAAATCTACAGATCAGCTCTTCTGACCTCACACCTAAAACTTGGCACCATCCCTTTAAATGTCAGCAGGGCCTCGTCGGCATTTCCATTTGAACCCGCTGGATAAGAGAGGATTAAATACTATAATCACGCTACATTAAAGAAACTACACACATCTCTAGAGTGACATCTGTTCAAAAAGTCAGGCTTTAAACGATAAAAATAAAACTTTAGAAGTACAAGGAAGTCTTTGTAAAAGGGCCACAAGTGAACTGATATTATTGCTCCACAAAGAGCCTGATTGCGTACTGCGGGACATGGCATGTGGATATCTTTAATTGAGTTGGAGATATCTTTAATTGAGTTTAAGATGTCCTCGACTCAATGCAAGTTATCTTCAACCCAATTAATAACTGTCAATTTAATTACTGGTATCTCACAATAATAGGGTTTGAAAAGATATCTGAGAATGTTTTATTTTTTACACATCTGAGGACAGATGCGATCTCTCCGAGGAGGAACGTAACAGTACATTTAATTAATTCAGTTCAATGGATGTTTTTTGGGCTCCTTTTTGGTTCATCTGAAAGCTGATTTGGGGTGATGATTGACATCGTGTATGTTCTGAACGTTCAGTTCAAGCGTGTTAAAGAAGCGAGACACTAACCAGGGGGAGATAGAGTATCTGATGTTCGCATTTTCACAGTTCCACTCGCTGTTTTCATATCAAAAATTCTGAAGGAGTGTAAAGCCGAATCTGTCTCAGGTATCTGCACAACTTTTCGGTCGTCACGTGTCGCCCGGATCAAACATCTGCTCGACTGTGAGGCTGGCTGATGGTGTTCTAATCTCGGAGAACTCATCAATCTTATTAAAAAAGTGTCTTAAACACGGAGCAGATCCACAACTTTCCTGGCAACAT
The DNA here is from genome assembly GCF_043380555.1 of Nothobranchius furzeri. Lineage (NCBI taxonomy): Eukaryota > Metazoa > Chordata > Actinopteri > Cyprinodontiformes > Nothobranchiidae > Nothobranchius > Nothobranchius furzeri. Next base: position 61,261,566 of record NC_091756.1, on the reverse strand, counting down.
TTTGAAATAATTAATAGAACGTTGAAATATTTGTTGCTCTGATGTTTTACTGACGGGGAAAGAAAAGAAAAAAAGGTAAAACAAAGCGGGTATTTAACTTCTATAAATTCTTATCAGAGCTGCTTTTTGTGAGTTAATCTAGAAACCGCCGTCATCCACGGCGAGACAGTACCAACAAGTTTCCATAAATCGGTTTCATCTGCTCCCGTAGCTCTATCCACACCTCAATTACGGCTGTGTTACCTACTGTACAGGGAGGCAGATTAAACAAACTAGTGAAGGCACGTCTCCGGGGGACATGTGGGCGTCAGTGGAATCACAAGCAGGGTAATCACTTCAGAGAGCCAGAGGGAAACAGAAAGGAGAGAGAGTGAGGGAGAGAGAGAGAGAGAGGGAGCCCGCCGAGCCCGTTAGTGGCTTCGGATCACAGGCCGTCTTCAGTGAGAGGATGAGAATGCCAAACATGTCCCACAGGGGCTCCCACTTTAAATAACGAGCAGGAAACCTCTCGGAAATCCTTTTCCTTTTGGCAGCCTGTGATCGCGACGGCCCTGAGGAGCTATTTGTGCCCCCCCCCACACACACACGCACACACAGAACGAGAAAAACAAAAAAACCTTTCGCCCCAGACATGCCACACATGTAGACAGCCCATTCCCACATAGACACATATAGTGTATATGTTCCTACTGCAGGCGCCCAGCACATTCTCATCATCATCATCATCAGTAGCAGCCGGCCTTCGAGCTACAGAAGACTTTTGTTTCTCATCTCTAAGATTAGGACCGTGTTGTTACAAAGGCACGACTGTCATTCACACGAAGCTCAAACTGTTTTATGCACAAATAATTAAGTATCTTTCCTTCCTGTTGTTCACACGACTCACTTACATGGACAAGCACCATCATACATTGGTGATCTTCTCAGTCCCTACACTCCCAGCAGGTCATTGAGGTCCAGTGACCAAAGCGTACCGGTTGTGCAGCGCACCAGACCTTTGCTGCTGTGGCCTCCAGACTCTGGGACTCTCTCCCCCCGAACCTGAGATCAGCCGGAATCCACTGATTTCATCTTCTTATTCATTTTCTTTTTCCCTTTCCTCACATTTTTCCTCCACCTGACTAAATCCTCCTATAAACCCCTCTGATCTCTATTACGGTAGCGCGACTCGGGTTGCGAATGACCACAGTCACCAATCCTTGTCATGTGTCTATGTACGTATGTCTGATCTCAGAATTGTGTGTGCTGAAACTCTAATTTCCCTCTGGGATTAATAAAGTATCTTTGAATTGAATTGAATTTCAATCACAAATTTTCTTTTTCCATCTTTATGATATTTAGTAAAATATTTTTAATTTAGTCCATTTTTATTTTTAATATTCATTCTTGTGAAGCGCCTGGTGATCTTTATCTTGAGAAGCGCTGTTTAAAAGCGTTTCTTCTTCATGATCAAACTGTAATCAATCAGAAAACAGAAGCTCCTAACAGCACAGAAATCACCACTACCTTGATTTAATGACCAAACTGATTCACACATTTTAACAAAACGTTTTTCTCAGGTCAGAATTACTGATCTATAACTAAACCAGGTGGATTTTTGGGAACACGGATCTCAGACATTGTCAAAAGTAACGTATTTTGTTGGGAACCTTTAAACACATTTAGGGGAGACTTTAGGCCAAGTAGAAAACAACATTTGAGACGTTACTGGTTACAGCTTTTAACAAAACCCAAAACCTGCAGAGATGTCAGACTCAGCAGACAACGGCGTTTCGGAGTAAAGCAGCAGAATCGGCAGCAGACGACTTTTAGATCACTTCTCACATCAGCCTGATGTTGTGAGGCTTTAGTGATCCCGTGTGAAGTGAAGAAGTCGCATTTAACAAACCACAACACGTTTGCTACTGTACAGTCTTTTAAACTGCGTTCTGAAAATGACTCCACAAAGTGTAAGGAAGGCGAGAAGCCTTTCAGTGAGCTTTAAAAGCTCCGCTGTAAGATAACAGGGAGAGGGGAAGAGTGTTTTACCATTCTTCACATCAATAATTTCAGACGTCTGCGTTAGAAATAAGCAATCTGAATTTTGAGACACCACTTCAATTGACTCGTTGAATGAAACAGGACAGCATTTGAAGCAACGTTGTATTTACCCCTGTGGAGATGATCCCAAACACTTTCCAACTATTTCAGCTGGGCATAAAGGAATCATGAAAAGCCTCCTCGCTCCCCTGCGTCCCCTTTGCGCTGGGAGTGGAACCAGAGTCTTGATATGAAAACTTCAAATAGTTCCTGTAGAACCAATGCAGCGGTGACGGGGCGGGAGGGGGAGTTCATTTACACTTTACTCACTTTCTTTGCTTTCATTCTTCAAGCCTCAGAAGTGTCTCTTCTCTGTTACATCGAAAGTCAAAAGGAGGACTGAAGAGAAAAATCTTTTCTTCTTTTCTCTCCTTTTTTTAAAAGAAGAAGCACATTCCCTGTGAGCTACAGAGGCTTAGAATGGTTAGACAATTTAATTGGATAAAAGGAAAAGATTAAAGAGGCCCTGACTCTGTTCCATAAATAATTGATTTCTAATGTATTTGTAGTGGCAGTAAAACGGCGTTGTTTGGGATTGGGGGATGTTGAGTGGCAGAACGCTTCAGATTTCCCTCAGTCGTTGCCTTCTTTGTTTTTCATGCCGCGATATTGAAGCCGCATGAAAGGCAGAGAGGGAGCACACTTGCAGCTCAATTTGATCTTACATCGTCAGAAATCAAAGATTGTGCATGTAAAGAAGGATCGCAGGGAACTTTTCTTTTTTTTGTGGGAGACCAAACTTTTCACACTATTTTACTAAAGAATACAATGCTGCTGGTGCAACCCTTGCAAAGCCCAAAGGCAAAACCATACCAACTGCTGCTTCAATCCAAAACTAATAAAAGAAGCACAAAATCCATTTTGGGATTCATGCTAAACTTGTGTTCTTGGTAATAATAGATTAGATGTGTTTGTCAAAACACACATTTGTAATGAAATAATTAAATTGCACTGAATAACACTCATCAGTTAGTTTATCAGGTACACCTGTACAATACTGAAGTCTGGGGCACACAGAAGACCGATGCGCTGCACACGTTTCACCAGCGCCGTCATTTTAAAAAGAAGCCATTATAGTTAATGAGAGTGGGAACACGCGGAGCGAAACGCCACATCCCAGGAACTCCGGTCTGCGCCGAGGCGCCGAAGATGGGGGCTAGTCCCATTTCAACAACAGGCATTACGACGCAAAACTGCTTTACGGCACAAACCAAACCGCCAAAAAGTGGACGAGGAGCTTTTTATTGTTGAAGTCAAGAAGCATGTGATCTTGTGTCATCCTGCACATCTTTTCTACAAGGACATCATCAGGAAAGAAAGCAAAAAACGTTCCGCTTCCTGCTATCAAGTCCCGCATGATGTTGAGACTTTCGCGTGACTTTCCAAGAAGCGCTCAGCGACTCAGTGATTCCTGTGTGACCCCAAAACCGCGGCGCTTCTGCAGCGCTTCCGTGATGCAGCACTTCCGTCTTCTGTGCGCCCCAGGGTTTAATCAGCATATCACATGGCAGAAACTCCATGTGTTTAGTCATCTAGATGTCAATGATGAAGTTCAAAGAAGGTCTATTTCTACCCACACCCATATCTAGGGTTTACAGAGAACGGGCCAACAAGAGGAAAACATCTAGTCAGTGGCAGATGTGTGGATCAAAGTGTCTTGTTGACGTCGGAGGTCAGAGGTCAGTGGGTAATGGGCAGAATGATGCTAGATCAAGGCCATAGAACGCTGGTCCTTCTGTTGAACACGTGATTCCATCATTTGATCAGGTGTGTTGGAGTAGGAAAACAACTTCAGAATCCTTGCTGCATTCTTTCTGTTTCTTTTCAATTTCCATTAGTTTTTTCTCGTCTAAACCCCAGCGTTATTTTGCTGAGAGTTTTGGGTGTCCACACAGGAAGACAACAAAAGAAATATATCATAAAACAATGAAAAAAAACAAAATATTAGGAATAAATCCATGAAACCAACAAGACCAGCACCATAACCAAGCAGTCAAACTAAAACCCAGAAATAAAAGACCATTATCATGGAGAGTTTAGTTCTTAAGACAAGTTTTAAAAATGCTGAGTGATGAAGACTGCTCAACAGGGAAAGCGAGCTGATTCCAACGCTTAGGGCCATTTTACCCCGGCTTTCCACCAGAGCCGTCAGCAGCACGTTACTGCAGCAGCACGTCACAGCTGCTGATAGGAACCGCTGTGGTCAACAGAACCTTTTCCACCGGAGCCGTCAGCAGCGCGAGTCGGCCGCGTCTCAGGAGCAGCATGTCGCGGCCTTTACGCGCCGGTTCTATTTTCTACGCGCGACGCCTCTGAAACGGGTCAAGTTCGACATTTTTGGGGAAGGAAAGACAGGAAATCGAACGCGGAAATGGAGAGAAGCTCCCGAGATTTTCAGAATAAAGAACGTACTGCTTTCCGGTTGCTTGACTTTTAAAAAAAGGTTACTAACTGTGCGTCCCCGTGAGAAGTTATCACCTAGCTAGCGGTCTCCTTTGTTTTTCAGGTCCGTATTGGCGATTATAAAACGGACAGAACATAAAACACAAACCATGTTGTAGTTTTCTCCTGCTTGTTGTTGTGTTTACTGACGAAGTCACTCGTGTGACTTCGTGCTCGGTCGGTGACAGCTGCTCCCCTGCTGCTTCGCGTCTCGTGGGAAGGGCCAAGCAGCTAGCCTGGCAAGCCAGACTAAATAATACATTTATTTAGTCTGGCCACACTCCATTGACAGCTCTCAGTTGTGGGGCAGGTTCTACCGTTGTCTTTCAAATGATCTCTGCATGCTACTGGACAATGAATGTGACATACTCTTGTTTCACTCTGTTGCATCATCCCACCCACCAGGCATATAGAGTGCCCTGATTGGCCCACAAAGCGAATAAAGCTCTGTGATTTGTTCACTAAGCAGATAGAGCACTATGATTGGCCCACCATTATGGACTAATCACAGCTCTTTATGTGTTTGAAACCCCTCTAGAGAGCTGTGATTGGCTAGCCAGAGTCCTGGTAGGAGCTGCTGAGGTTCCAATGGAGCGTGCCTAGACCAAACTTTGCAAAGCAAGAATTTGGTCTAGTTCACTAGGCTACCAAGCAGCAGCTTACGCGAGCAAGACGTGCTGCTGCAGTAACGTGCTGCTGACGGCTCCCGTGGAAACCCGGGGTAAGCAAAATGCACACTTGCCCCAAGATTTAAGGGGTGTCTTAGAGACACGCAAGAGCAAGTGGTCAGCAGACCTGAGTGCATGGGTGGGTCCATATGATCAAAGCAGCCCTGACTGGTAGGGAGTGGCAGAGCCATTTAAAGACCTAAAGGACCTTAAAGGACCAGAATTGGAAGAACACCATAAAAACCACGTCACAAAAAATAGGTTTCTAGAACATAACATTTAGTTCTTTGGACTCCAACCACCTCCACAGTCACAAGACCTCAATCCAGTCTAGAACAGTTGGGATGTAGTGGAATGGGAATTTCCCATCATGGAAGTAAACGTGTGTCATGTTAATATGGAGCAGAACCTCTGAGGGATGTTTCAAACCCCTTGATGAACTGACAAAATGACTTAAAACTGTCCTTAAGGCAAAAGGGCGTCTAATATGGTATTACGGTGTATCTAATCTAGTGGCCAGGGAGTGTCTGCTGCCTCACTTTTGGGCCAAGTATCTCTTCACTCTCCAAGGCAAATATTAGGAGTGTTTGACAAATAAACATAAATATAAGGAGTTAAACTATCAGTCACTGAAGAGCCAGAGGTCAAAACCCGTGTGCTGTTTCATCCCCCCCCCCCAGGTTAATCGGCTTTGTTGCTTTGGATTGCCCCTCTGAGCAGCCTAACAATTTGGTCGCCACAAAATGACAAGAGAGATAGCTGTCATCACAGCGTTTTAATCTCTGAATGCCTCTTTTCTAACCCCAGCCTTTAATCTCATTCCCAATGTCAGCAAATAGCAATCTGCTGAACTGCTGCGGCGATGGTGGAGGACGGAGGAGAGGCGAGCCCGTGCCACCGCTCATTACAGTTCGGCCTGTCAGGGCCCAGAGCTGTGGAGCTGGGAGGTTGGGTTGGGGGTGGGGGTGGGGGCAGGGGCGCAGATAGGATTTTCAAACTGGAGCGTGGGGACAAAGTTCCAATGCACCTTCCCCCAAACACATACACAAACAATTGCAAGAGCCTTACCAAGAGCTCAGTTAGCTTGTGTAATTTCATCCAATGGTTTACGTAAAAACTGTAACGTGAAGACGGAGCTATTCCTCCAAGGTTTTTTATTCTTTTCCACAGCTCCTTGTGACACAGCGCCAGAGTGCATGAAACAGCCTCAAGGTCATGCATTCGCAGCGCTTCTAAACTGTTTACGTTCCAGCAATGAAGACAGAAGATGAAGAGACTCTTCTTTTCTTTTGTCAGATCAAATAACTATTTTCAATAAAGCTAATCAAAACAACTGTTAGTCAATAATACAATGTGACTGATCTGTGAAATCACAATATTATGATTAATATGTTTTAATAAGTAATATGACTTATTCTAGTTCATCTCCCACTCAGACTTTGCTTCTTCGGATGCGAGGGTTCTGAATTTGACATCATTCACACACACACCATTCACCTCACACTTCATCCAAACAGAGCATTCATCATTAGAGAGTTAGTCTTGTTAAATTGTTTAAAATTATTTAGTAATAAATTTCCTTAAATGTTTGAAAGTCTCTCTCTTCTCTTGTCTCAGTTAAGGCAAAGTGTCATTAGAAAATCCCTGCAATAAAAAGATCCAGTCTTCTGATTTAAATAACCCAGTGTCCGTAAGTTGGAATTCATACTAGATATGAATTTTTAATGTCTTATGGTCCTTAATTAAATGTAATTAAAATCTATCATTACAAAACTAACACTATTATATACGTGATAGAAGCCATTGTGCAATGGAACGCTGGCAACAAAGCTCTGCCCCATCAACATTATCCACTTCAGTCATTTGTTATTATCCCAACTGATTACTAACCAAAACCTCATGCTTTACGCAAAACACTAAAAGATTTTCAGCATACCAATCTTTACAGAAAACATAAAAGCCCTAAAAAACTGCACATAAAATATATTTGAAAAACGATATTCACTTATCACTTAGAGCAGTGGTTCCCAAACTTTTCAGCCTGACCAACAGATGTTCCTTCATACTTTTACACTATTTAGACATTTTCATTATATTTGGGAAGTTTAAATTAATATATAAATATATAAATCTCTTTTTAAATTTTATATTTTACTTTATTTTTATGATTATGTGGCACACTTGACTTCCATATGTAACGCATCGGCATCTGCCTCTTTTTTACGACTTTTTTTTACATTGTCGCTAAGTCTGTCACGTTAGCGGTGTTTTACCATCATTTCTACATCCATCACGTCCCAAAGAAGGTTAAACCAACATCAAACCCAACGTTTGGAGCTTGTAAGCTCCACACACCTCTCGTGCAGCACCAGCTGTCTGATGCTGCAGCAACGTCAATCTTCCCGGCTGGATGAGTGAATTTCTTCATCAGAGTCAATAATCTGCTTCATAATCAGAGTCAGTCATGACCAGACAAAGTGATCAGTCAACAAAGACCAGACCTGCCGGCAATTACACGTTTTATCTCATATTTGCGCTCTTCATGTTGCACACATCTCCTCCTCTCCCCGACTGGGAGCCTCTCGGCGGGAGGCGATTTTCAAACTCTAAAAACTCCCAAACTTTGCTCAGCCTGAAGGTTCCACATCTCCACTATCTTCTGGTGTAAAGTAGTAACTTCATGAGGGATCATATTTGTAGATGAGACTTGTTAAAGTCAGCAATGAGGCGTTGGCGCTTATAACGAGTAAGTCCCAACACTGACAACAACGTACTGAAACTAGAACCAACACGCATAAACAGACAGACCGGCCCCGCCTGCTTACACTGTTGGTCTTTTTTAAATACGCAGTAACGGAGAAGGAAGTGACGCGCCATCATCAGCGTCAGCCTGAAGAAGCCGGCAGTCGTCGGCAAAACTGTAGCTACAAAACAGGTAAACAAAACTGTTTCTGTGTTTAAAAAGAACGAAAGCATGGAAATACGCAGTAATCTTTGCCTTTTTCGCTTCATCCTGCATCCTAGCAGCAACCACTTTGGCGTCTCTGGAGTCGGTGTTTGTTTACATCATGCTGCATTCAATGTAATTGGAAAAAGGAGCTTTAAGCGCTTAACGTCCGATTTTGCTTTCTTTCTGGCTTTAGGGCGGGGGATGGATTGGGGTCGAGCTGAATCTGGGGGGGGCAGACACCCCCACCCCCTGCGCGTCTGGGTGGGGGTATCTGTGTAGGTAACATGTTTCAGGAGCAATTTAAACCCAAGGAGCGGACGGCCAGGTGAAGGGGTGTGTGGGGGGGGGGGGGGGGGAGGGGGGGCAGCAGCAGCAAGCGAGGGGACAGGTGTGTGTTTGAAGTAGTTCATGTAGACGAGCTGCCTCTGTGTTTAGACTCTGTTTATTCATGCACACTGGTATTTCTCTGTGCATGCGTGCACAAGTGCGTGGACTCAAATATTTACTCACAAATGAAATCTAGCAACATGAGTGCCCGCAAGCCTCAGCTGGGCTTGCTCGGCAGCTGATCTTGCAAGCCTCAGTGGAGCTGTCTCATGAAGGCAGGGTAGCAAGCTCTGACTCTGGCGGGGGGGGGGGGGGGGGATAGTCGAGTGGTCACCTCACGTGAACCTCTGCCAACAAGCAGCATTCTGTCACTGGGAAGAGAAGTCCCACGCCGGCATCAGCTGAGAAACTAGAAAGCAGCACAGGGAGGTCAGACAGAGAGACGACAACAAATATCGTCAGAAGATTCCTAAACTGGGCTCGGAATATTTTTTGGACCCTCTGATCCAAACAGACACAGATACGATTAAGTACTGAAAACAACACATGACCAATTACAAGCAAGATGATGATGCAGCAGAAAAACTGCTGCCATCTCATTCATAAAAGAACTGAATTGTAGGCAGTTTCAACAAAACAAAAGATGCTGGTTTTTGCAGAATGTATTCAATCCGGCAAATTTGTAGATTAAGGCTCAAAGCATTTCATTTTATTTCTCTGAGAAAAAAGCTCTTAGAAGTCAAATCCGCTGCCTCTCACTGACATAGATTTCTCTTATAAAAGGCAGCTATGATGGATCATCCGTGGCTATTGTGTTGTATAATTTAGCCTTGTGCGGCCGTACATTATAATCCACTGTAGGTGGTATAGTGATGCTTGGACTTGAGACAAGTTGCCATGTCACCAGACTGCCTTATTCGCTCGCCTCCTCGCCCAGGGTGGTCTGTGACCCCCTTCCAGCAGCATTAAGCTTCTGTGTCAGCCACTGCTGAACACATTCATTTGATATTAACTCATAAACCTGATTAAAACTGGTGACGGCACCATGGTAACACTGTGTGCTTAAATTTTAGGAATTATCTACTGTAAAATGTAAAGGCAAAGCCTGGACAGAGTTTTTTCCATGGGAACACCACCAACATGAAGCCGGAACAAACAGCAGGATTTACACGACTATGGTGAGACGTGGGCCAGGAGCCTTAACACTCTGACAAAGCGCCTTGAAGACAGAACAATGAAAATTAGAAAAAAAGAATGCTGAGACTTGTTTTCCTGTCATCTCTTATTGCAGTCTAATCGTCGTCTCCTCCAGAGCCTGAAGCACAATGAAGAGGTCCGGTGAGATAAACTCCATGTTTTACTGCAGATACTACATTATACTATAGTAGGGATGTAAGAAAATATCGATATGGCAATATATCGCGATTTTTTTCCAGCAATATTATATCGATATTCAAAAGCCGTGTATCGGAAATATCGATATGGCAATATATCGTGATTTTTTTCCTGCGATTATTACATCGATATTCAAAAGCCGTGTATCTAATCTTTGAAAGAATTTACATGCAAACATTTGTGTATTTTCTTTTCGTTTTGTGCAATTCAATCGCCACCCGCTAGTTGGCAGCAGTGTGCAACGGGTTTGGTTTCCACCATTGAAATGTAAATCCCTCCATCATGGTTCAAATACCTCATGTTAAACATGTTACATATCAGTTTGGACTGTTTATTGAACATTCTTACAAAAAATTCTGTTAAAAAATTGCTTGTAACGTCTGACTGAATGTATTGCAATATATCGTGATATATCGTATCGTCTCCCCTGTATCGTGATATGCATCGTATCCCCAGAATTTCAACAATACACATCGCTGTACTATAGTATATTTATATTATATTATATTATATTATATTATACTATATTATATTTTATTACATTATATTATATTATATTTATTATATTGTATTATATATCACCAAATAGATTCACAGTATGTTGTTTGGGTTATAAAACATCTAAAAAAAAATTCACAGCATGACATGACTCCTTTCCGCGAGGGTGGATGATCGGAGATCATCTTCCACGTTGCTGTCAGATTCTCAGCCGCTTCATACTGACCAGTTTTCATCAGTTCTCCACCGGAAGGAGCGTCTTTTCTAATGCTCGTTTTACTGGGAAAGTTCCGTTTTAGCAGCCATTTTACTCGGAGGTACGCACGCAAGATGGAAAGTTGGTTGCTTAGCAACGGCAATGCTGCCTGTCATCTGCGTGAAAGATTTACTATGTAAACAATAGATTTGTCAGACGGTTTCCGGGAGACAAAGACAAAAACAGCTAAATTTCTTCTTTGATACATTATTTTATGGAAATTATAAAGCAAAAATAAAGGACACACAAAAATAGGAAACGCCAGGAAGCCAGGACAACATGAGATACATCTAATTAAAGTAATTCCATATCAGAATCTGAAAACAGTCAAAATGACTGCTTTGAGAGTTGGCGTTAAACCATTGGAAGGCTGATCCCTTTTCAAATGAACAAATTAAATAGTACTTCACCCGCTAAAGTCAGGAAGTTTGGTCTGCTGAATCCTTGGAGAATGGCTCAGTATGACTGTAATTGTCAGCAGGGCTGGGCAATAATCCAATAATGATATATATTTATCGTAGGAATGGGCGATATGGCCTAAAATCAACATCACAATATACTGAGGATTTCACCTCGATAATAAATTAACGATAACTACAGGTATGTAGATTAGATGGGGCTGTCACATGTGTCACGTTGAGTCACATTTTTACGAGACTCAAGGTGGTGCAGCTTCTTAAAGGGATATGAACGTTGCTAACCTACACACATCTCTTAATTGTTTTATTTTCAAGTGTATGACACGGGAAAAATTATCACGATAAGAGTCAGAAATTTCGGTAACAATACATTTTCTATTTATTGCCCAGCTTTAATTTATCAGTTCAAATGTGGTGTGCTAGAAACAAATGGGTTAATAAAAACTTTGATAAAAAAGGTTTATTTTATTTTTTCATTCTAGCCTATCGAGTAGCTCAATACTAGATTTGTTTACTTACTCTTAACCAACCAACAACACAGATCCAGACAAGCTCCGTCAGCAAGCCCTCTACTCTCAAACCTAAACCGCAACAAGACGTTGCAGCAAGGAAAGGCGGGGGAAATTGTCCCTAAAGAATGGTGTGGATGCGCATGGCTGAGAGAAGGAGCGAGGTCGCGGGAGCACACAGGTGTCAGCAGATAGTAGGGATGCACCGATGGATTGGCATTTGATCCTAATCGGCCGATAGCGCCCCTATCGGTTTTGATCGGAGTTTTCAAAATACAGTTGTGGTCAGAAGTTTACATACACTTGTAAAAAATATAATATAATGGCTCTACTGAGTGTCCCGTTATTTCTAAAACTCTGATTTTTCTCTGATTGAGTGATTGGAACAGATACTTCTTTGTCACAAAAAACATTCATGAAGTTTGGTTCTTTAATGTCTTTATTATGGGTTAACAGAGAAAAGTGATCACATTTGCTGGGTCACAAATATACATACAGCAACATGAACTAGCAATTTTGGTGACTTAGAAACATGTCAGTGAACTGAGCTTCATAGCATGGCCTCTTAACTTCTTGTGAGTGATTATGAGTGACTACAGCTGGTGACTTCTCTTAGGCCAGGTAAATAGGGCTCATTGGATACAAACACCCACAAACGTTACAATGGGAAAGTCAAAGGAGCTCAGCATGGATCTGAAAAAGCGAATTATTGACTTGAACAAGTCAGGAAAGTCACTTGGGGCCATTTCAAAGCAGCTGCAGGTCCCAAGAGCAACAGTGCAAACAATTGTTTGTAAGTATAAGGTGCATGGCACTGTTTCATCACTGCCAAGATCAGGAAGAAAACGCAAGCTATCACCTGCTGCTGAGAGAAAATTAGTCAGGAGGGTAAAGAGTGAACAAGAATCACCAAAAAGCAGATCTGCCAAGAATTAGAAGCTGCTGGAACACAGGTGTCATTGTCCACAGTCAAACGTGTTTTGCATCTCCATGGACTGAGAGGCTGCCGTGCAAGAAGGAAGCCCTTGCTCCAAAAGCGGCACCTTAAGGCTCGACTGAAGTTTGCTGCTGGTCACATGGACAAAGATAAGACCTTCTGGAGGAAAGTTCTGTGGTCAGACGAAACAAAAATCGAGCTTTTTGGCCACAATGCCCAGCAATATGTTTGGAGGAGAAAAGGTGAGGCCTTTAACCCCAAGAACACCATGCCTACAGTCAAGCATGGTGGTGGGAATATTATGCTGTGGGGCTGTTTTGCTGCCAATGGAACTGGTGCTTTACAGAGAGTAAATGGGATAATGAAGAAGGAGGATTACCTTCACATTCTTCAACATAACCTAAAATCATCAGCATGAAGGTTGGGTCTTGGGTGCAGTTGGGTGTTCAAACAGGACAATGACCCCAAACACACATCAAAAGTGGTAAAGGAATGGCTAAATCAGGCTAGAATAAGGGTTTTAGAATGGCCTTCCCAAAGTCCTGACTTAAACCCCATTGAAAACATGTGGACAGTGCTGAAGAAACAAGTCCATGTCAGAAAGCCATCAAATTTAACTGAACTTCACCAATTCTGTCAAGAGGAGTGGTCAAAGATTCAACCAGAAGCTTGCCAGAAGCTTGTGGATGGCTACCAAAAGCGCCTGATTGAAGTGAAAATGGCTAAGGGACATGTAACCAAATATTAGCACTGCTGTATGTATATTTGTGACCCAGCAAATGTGATCACTTTTCTCTGTTAACCCATAATAAAGACATTAAAGAACCAAACTTCATGAATGTTTTTTGTGACAAAGAAGTATCTGTTCCAATCACTCTATCAGAGAAAAATCAGAGTTTTAGAAATAACGGGACACTCAGTAGAGCCATTATATTATATTTTTTACAAGTGTATGTAAACTTCTGACCACAACTGTATACATATATATATATATATAGATAGATAGATAGATAGATAGATAGATAGATAGATAGATAGATAGATAGATAGATAGATAGATAGATAGATAGATAGATAGATAGATAGATAGATAGATAGATAGATAGATGGATGATAGATAGATAGATAGATAGATAGATAGATAGATAGATAGATAGATAGATGATAGATAGATAGATAGATAGATAGATGGAAGATAGATAGATAGATAGATAGATAGATAGATAGATAGATGGATGATAGATAGATAGATAGATAGATAGATAGATGGATGATAGATAGATAGATAGATAGATAGATAGATAGATAGATAGATAGATAGATGGATGATAGATAGATAGATAGATAGATAGATAGATAGATAGATAGATAGATAGATGGAAGATAGATAGATAGATAGATAGATAGATAGATAGATAGATAGATAGATAGATAGATAGATAGATAGATAGATAGATAGATAGATAGATAGATAGATAGATAGATAGATAGATGATAGATAGATAGATAGATAGATAGATAGATGGAAGATAGATAGATAGATAGATAGATAGATAGATAGATAGATAGATAGATAGATAGATAGATAGATAGATGGATGATAGATAGATAGATAGATAGATAGATAGATGGATGATAGATAGATAGATAGATAGATAGATAGATAGATAGATAGATAGATAGATAGATAGATAGATAGATAGATAGATAGATGGATGATAGATAGATAGATAGATAGATAGATAGATAGATAGATAGATAGATGGAAGATAGATAGATAGATAGATAGATAGATAGATAGATAGATAGATAGATAGATAGATAGATAGATAGATGGAAGATAGATAGATAGATAGATAGATAGATAGATAGATAGATAGATAGATAGATAGATAGATAGATAGATAGATAGATAGATAGATAGATAGATAGATAGATAGATAGATAGATAGATAGATAGATAGATGGATGATAGATAGATAGATAGATAGATAGATGGATGATAGATAGATAGATAGATAGATAGATAGATAGATAGATAGATAGATAGATAGATAGATGATAGATAGATAGATAGATAGATAGATGGAAGATAGATAGATAGATAGATAGATAGATAGATAGATAGATAGATAGATAGATAGATGGATGATAGATAGATAGACAGATAGATAGATAGATAGATAGATAGATAGATAGATAGATATTAATTGGATTAATTAATTATGTACAACTTACAAAAACAAGTAAAAGTGATAAATGAAAATTGACAAATCAGAAGCCAGAGTAAAGTAGAAACTCCGTAACAAATGAGACAGAAATGGTTTCCTGTAGCGGGGTAGAAGGTTGGCCGATGGCGTTTAGAAAGGTGGTGTGTGTGTGTGTGTGTGTGTGTGTGTGTGTGTGTTGTGGAAGCAAATTGAGGAAATGGATGATGAGTTGGGGGTGTTTTTTTTAAAGGTAACATTAAGGCTTTCCCTCCGACACACATCCCACTTGTTGTTATGACATGTGGAGGCACATCTAAAAGCAAACTCCAGAGAGACCGCTGAGGGCGACCTCAGTCAAATGCAAATGATTTCCACCAGAGTATCTTAGACAACACAGAGTCTATTAACACGTGAAGTTTTCAGGCTTGGTTGTGTGATAAAGAATTACAGACAGCTCCACAACTTCTTCTGACCCAGTTACCGTGGCTGACGCGCGCCGAGTCCTCTGGCCCGTGGTGTTACTGGAGTTACGCCACCGTTTGTATCTCTTCCAAGATTCCTCATGAACTTTTCATGTGAGGTGTCTCATAAATTATGAGGGCTCCTCCCGATGACATTATGAGGGAGAAGAAAAAAAAAAGGCAAAGCCTGCCTCGTCTTTTCTGGCTCTTATCATAAAAACAAAGGATGGCTCAAAGAGGGGAAAAAAGGCTTCTCCGACAGCTCTGAGTCCTGTGCGGAGCGCAGCGTGCCCACATCAACCTCTCTGCTAATTTCCAACGACTTCTCCCCATATCGGATTACAACATTTATGCCATGACTCAAAAAGCTCACTGGAAACCTCTCTGTATTAATATTGATTGGATATTAAAATGTCACATCTATCTGGATTCTGTTTGCATTCAGTGCAAAACTTAAGCAGGAAATCTCAATGCGTCATTCGGGCGTTAAAAGGAGAAATAAGGAATTATTCTCCAAGTGACGGGACTACACTGAGCAACGATCAACACCGCTAATTGTAAATAACGCAAAGCATCTCCTCCTTTCAATTATTCAGCTTTATGTCCTGGTTTTGGTTGACAGAAATGTAGTGATGACAAAATATTGTAAGTTCCTGTGATGCACAAACGCCAAGGCGTGTGTACTGCAAGCTGAGTGGCTGTGTCTTATTAGATTTCCACAAACACAGTACACCTACGCACAACCTAAGTGGATTAAATATGACGGATGATGACATTTGGAGAAAAGGCTCTTTCAGATTACTCAAATCTAATCTGGAACTCTAAATCAGGACTAATCAGTTGCTTTTCAAAGAAGCTTCAATCACAGGGAGAATTTCTGGCTTGCAAACCGGGTTTCTCACAAGAAAAGCTTCTCTATTATACAGCACTATTTTCAGGGTTTTCGTTTGATTTTTTTCTTCTTTTTACAGCTTGATGAGCGTTTGCATTTAAGAACAGCTGCTTTCTCTTGGCTTGTTTTTGCCACAGAAAGTTTTCAAAGATGTGTCCGGTGTAATCGCTGGGCTCCAGCTGAGGTTTAAAAGCACATTAATGCTGCGCAACTAAAAAGCCCAACAAAGTCTAAGGAGAAGTTTCCATGTGACATCACAGACTCAACGTGTAAAGCTAATTTAAATCAATTAACCCCCTCTGGACCAATGGAAACTCACTTCAGCTGTTTTAGATCAAAGGCTCATCAAAGATATTAGTGACACAGATAAAACTTCACAACAGGAAGACAAAGATCCGGTCCAGAAGTGTGCTAGAGATCGCAGCCCCACTTTGATTAATCTTGTTAATTACTAGCCCTAGGCTTTCAACGACGGCAGCCCTCTTTCCCCCTGAACCCACACCAAAAGGAGGCCTATGCCGTCAGATTCTTTGCAATTACAAAAGTCTCGTGCTCTGGGACTTGTTTTCCCACGGTGCTGGATATACAGTGGGAAAGGCGCCGGACTGGAGTCCACTTGAACAAACCGTGGTGACTTTATGTACATTATTCAGCGTGGAAGGAGCAGGGCTCGGTGGATTTGCAGCACGTTCCTGCGCTTGAACTCCCTCCTAATGAGTCCCAGCAGTCACCTCGGTCGTGGGCTTCTGCCGCAGCTCTCTTCTTTGCCTCCCGTCTGAAACTCAGCTGTTGTTTAACCACTGCATGACCCTCCTTCCCCCATTCTGCTCGAGCAAAATCCAGTCGCAGTCAGACCCAAATGCCATCCCTATCTTAGCTCTGGCTGCCTCAGAATCACTTGTGACCCATTTCTCAACCCCCATGTCCCTCTACCAGCCAGTCAGCCTTTTTGGCTGGCTAACATCTGCACAGAGGGTATGGGGGGGGAGTTCACGCCAAGTCTGCAACATCCAAACATTCACCCAAAAATTAGGCCAACAAGGCCATCCTGAGTGGAATGGCTACACTTAGTTTGAGCCAGCAGATCCATTTGACCTATGTCTAATGTGAACCAATTAAAGTCTTTACATCAGCACGCAGCAACGTGAAGCCGAATATCCCTTAATACCAGTTAAATACACGTCCCTGCAGCTATAATACACCTACACATACTATCATGGTGTGCTGTGTGATTAAGTGCTGATATAAAGCCGGCTGCTGAGTCCCACTGAATGCACTGAATGAGGTATCTAATGGGCATGGGAACTAATTCCAGGGCAAAGGGGATTAAAGGCTAAAGCAGAGAGAGCAGCAGAGGGCTGGCACTCTCTGGCAGCTGAGGGTGCACACGGTGGAAAATAAAAGCATAAATGCACAGAATCCTTGCTTTCTGAATTCTATTTTGAAAAATAGTATTAAAACTGGTATTTTGTATAATCCTGGCAGTCGTGTTTTTTCAGAAGGGAGGAAAATTAAATCTTTAGCGCTGAAGTGAGAAAAAAGAAAATTCAACACAAACAAAACAGAGAACGTATTCAAAATCTGGATGATTCAACAACCCAAAACTTTTATAGTCATCTCGTCATCGCCTGCTGCTGAAAAGTGGGTGATAATGTTTTTGCCTGTTTGTGTTCTTTTGAAAACTATATCATGAACCACTAAATGAATATTAAGGACGCTCAAGAGTGCGGATGCTCTTCTGCAACTAAACATTTTTGGCGCCAACACAATTCAAGATGGTTGCAACAGTCAACTAGGTTTAAGATGACTGTACCCCGTCAGTTTTATAAGTATTGAGCTATTATTTGTTTTTTTTAGTAGATTTTCCCAAAACATCCCACTGTGAACTTCATTAAGTGGCATGCTGTCTCAAAAATTCTGTGATTAAAGGTGTGGTATTCGTTCTTGGGAAATGCTAAAATATATTTAGACCAAAATAAAGAAATGAAAAAATAAAAAATTCACACGTCTGACATGCATCTTTCTTCAGACTCGCCCCGGTTGGAAGCATCAGCAGCGTGAAACGGCAGCAGATCGGTTTACTTGCAAGCTTTAAAGTGGTCTTTTTCACACCGGGAGAGTTTAGGCAGCGGCACGGTTTCCTCGCTATTCTCTTTGCTGGACTCGTGAGATCACAAGATCCCTCGAGACTTCAGGTAACGGTTTGTTTAAGCAATTCGCAATTAAACCAAAAATAAGTAAATCACGTTTGATTTCGCTGTTTAATGACATATATAGTAAATGGTAAATGGCCTGTATTTGATATAGCGCCTTCTAGAGTCCTGGAACCCCCCAAGGCGCTTCACAACACAATCAGTCATTCACACATTCACACACTGGTGGTGATGAGCTACGATGTAGCCACAGCTGCCCTGGGGCGCACTGACAGAGGCGAGGCTGCCGAGCACTGGCGCCACCGGTCCCTCCGACCACCACCAGCAGGCAACGTGGGTTAAGTGTCTTGCCCAAGGACACAACGACAGCGACAGACTGAGCGGGGCTCGAACCTACAACCTTCCGTATACGGGACGAGCTCTTAACGCCTGTGCCACCGTCGCAGAAATATAAAATATGACGTTGTTCCTCTCCACCGCCAGAAATAAAGCCATGAAAACACACCGCAGCACTTCTGGAACAATGCTGTGAGTAAATAAGCTGGTTGGTCACACCTAAGCTTCATTTGTATGAAATTGTATCGTTGCAATACTTTTATTTTGAAAATTAGCGGGGATTTCACACTGAAACTGTGTGATTTCTTGTCTAGCCTTATGTTAACTGCAGAAATTGGCGTGTCCTACAAGTGGCTCGTGGCAAAAAATGGAACCCGACCCCATCTTGCATCAGGGCAGCAGTAGCTCAACAGGTTGAGCGGGTTGTCCAGTAATCGGAAGGTTGCAGGTTCGATCCCGGCTCCGGACAGAGAATTCTGCTGTTGTGTCCTTGGGCAAGACACTTAACCCACCTTGCCGGACCGGTGGCGCCCGTGCTCGGCAGCCTCGCCTCTGTCAGTGCGCCCCAGGGCAGCTGTGGCTACATCGTAGCTCATCACCACCAGTGTGTGAATGTGTGTGTGAATGGATGAATGATACACTGTAGTGTAAAGCGCTTTGGAGTCCTCACTCTGAGAGGCGCTGTACAAGTGCGGCTCATTTATCATTTATCTTTAGCGAAGCGGTGTGCCGTTTCTGGAACGCACCTGAAAATTGCAACATCACTGCTGGTTTTAAACTGTCCATAGACTATAATAGATTCTATCTGACACAGTGATCGGAACCGTCTTTTAGGCTTCAAGAAAGTCCTACAGAAAGCTGTGGATGAGGCTTGTCCATCTTTTTTTACACAGTCATTGGTCTAGCCATGCTCCATTGTAGCCTCAGTAAGTCTGCCATTGGCCCAGACTATTTTGTGTTGAGCCAATCACAGTGCTCTGTTTGTTGGGTGGGCTTAACGTTTAAAGGTAACGTTAAAACTGTGATCGCGAGATACAAGATTGTGTTGGTCCAAAGACTGGGTGGATTTCAACAGTTCACGGTCATTCTATTTATATTTACATATGATGGCTTGCCAGGCTGAAACTTTTATGTTGTAGAAGCTAATCTTGAGATTTTGTTTGACACTTTCTTCTCATCAAGATTAGAACAAAATTGCTATTCTTCTTTTAAATGAAATAATCCTAGTTTAAAACTCAAGGTAGTGAAATATATGCATTTGTTTAATTAAAAAAATACAACTTCATTCATATAATAAGCCTGAGCAGCGTCTCATCAGTTCAGACTCGGTACTAGGAGGAGAGTCTCCCAGAAATAAATGGTGAGGTAGTGGCTGGAGCAGCTTCTCGGCTTTCCCTGAATAATGCATACCTGCACACGCAACTCTGCAGCCTCGAGCCACTTTCTAAAAACAGCCTTCCAGTGTTGCCACACTAATTTAGTGGGTCACTAAAAGGCCTAAGCTGGGAAACCTTCAGCCACTTTGTTCTATTAACCCACTATCCCACATTAATTTACTCAGCCATGAATCCTGGGAGCAGATTCATTTTCCATGAGGAAAAACAGCTCTTTGCGAAGGGGATAATGAGTCTGATCGATTCATCATTAGCTAAATATTTGTTGAACCACTCAATAGATTTTAATCAAACTCAGTCAATGGTTGTGTATCTACAACTGGGTAAACTGTTGGACTCAAACAAATTCAATATACTTTTATCTAACCTTAAATACAACAAAGATATTTGACAAATATCGAGTTGTTGTCTTAGTAACTATTAAAGTCCCATCACACACTTTCCATGTGACAATTGAGACGTTGTTGTTTAACTGCTGGTTAACCGTCCTTGGAAAATATATCTCAAAACACTGAATGAATAAGCAACAGTAATAGTTGGAAGCACAAGAAACGTACACGGCTTTCTGCACTAATGTTCATACAGCTGCACCGATGAAACATGAAGAAAAGAGAAGGCTTTACTTCACAAAAACCTTCCTGTAGCTACATGTGAGTCTGGTGCTAATTCAGGCATTATTATGGGGAGGCTGTTGTCATGCCAGTAATACTTCCAGCTGAGAGTATGGCTCCATTTATAGCACAACTTATTGTTTAGTCCTCTTCCAGCAAAAGAACAAGCTGCAGAGCGAGTTTTACAGTTACCCTGACCACTGAGTAAACACATGACCACGATGAGTGCTATCCGACATGGACGAGGCTCATCAGCCCCGTTAAAAATTACTGCATTTTCTGAAAAATATACAATATGTAAAATGTTAGAATATGGGACAACAAGTTAAAGAGCAAGTCACCCCCTACCAGAGTATACCTCCACTTCCATTTCTTGTTTGAAATATGTGCCACAAGGAGGTGTTGCCTGGCAGACCGAGAAGGAAGAGCTGCTAACACACGCACACACACACACACACACACACACACACACAGGCTCACAGCGGCATTGCAACGTCACATGGCACCAGCTAATGTCATAGAGTGCCTTTTTACCTGAAGAAGGGGCAAGTTTTAGGCAGAATGTTTCAATTTTAACTAAGATTTTTAACTAAAATTATTGACTACATGTGTCTACAGCATGATAAGACATTCATTCATATAGTTTATCAGCCAAGAAAAGTTGATTTGGGGGTGACTTGCTCTTTAACTTGTGAAAAAGAAATATGATATCTTCTTTTATGTTTGTTTGCCTTGAATAATGATCAACAACTTTTAAAGTGGGATTCTGAAGAAATGTTATGGACAATCAACAGCTTGGTGGAAAAAAATATCCTAACTAATATAAAGCATAAGTAAATGCTGCTGTCGTGTTTCTGGGCAAGACCCACCTCGCATGCTGGTGGTCGGAGGGACCAGTGTGCCTCAGGGCAGCTGTGGGTATGTTGTGGCTCATCATCACCAGTGTGTGAATGAGTGTGTGAATGGGTGGATGACTGATTGTGTTGTAAAGTGCCTTGGGGGGTTGCAGAACCCTAAAAAGGTGCTAAACAAATACAGGTAATTTATCCTGCTAAATACATAAACATCCTTACAGGTTATGCAAATACTAATTCGTAACTTTAAAGGTGTAGAACACTGAAAAACATTTTTAATTAGGGCTGCACGGTATTAGGAAAACCTGCGATATTCGATAACAGTGCTTAATATTGCAATATCGATATTACTCGCGATAAATGAACAAATACTAAAGTATGCAGTGTTGATGTCGTCTGGCGTGTGACGTCTGCTCTGGGTTCAAAGCAAACAAAACCTAATGCATGAATTCCATTACAACATAACATTTTGATTGCAAAAATATGCAGCTGCACCTGCTACTGTATTAGCAGCTGCACCCGCTACTGTATTAGCAGCTGCACCCGCTACTGTATTAGCAGCAGCACCTGCTACTGTATTAGCAGCTGCACCCGCTACTGTATTAGCAGCTGCACCCGCTACTGTATTAGCAGCTGCACCCGCTACTGTATTAGCAGCTGCACCCGCTACTGTATTAGCAGCTGCACCCGCTACTGTATTAGCAGCTGCACCCGCTACTGTATTAGCAGCTGCACCCGCTACTGTATTAGCAGCTGCACCCGCTACTGTATTAGCAGCTGTACCTGCTACTGTATTAGCAGCTGCACCTGCTACTGTATTAGCAGCTGCACCTGCTACTGTATTAGCAGCAAAACAACAAACTGCATGCATGCAGTTTCTCAGTGACTTTAAAACATCACCTCCACCATAAAACTTTTTCTGATGCTCCAAATACAGAAAAACATCCCTTACCAGGGTTTTTGAATAAATAAAAATATCTGAAAATAAGTTTAAATATTAAATAATAGTTAACATCACTTAAAGGCAACAGCAAATTCTCTCATTGCTACTGAGCATTTTCTCCACTTATGTGGTTATGATATAAGGCTGTTGCTGTAACTGGGAAGTGAACTGTGCTGGGCCAAACTAGGAGAATATTAAGATTTTCTGAGGGAAAGAGAAAAACAATTGTCTACCTTTCAGAAGAGGAACTGGCAAAAAAAAAAACTACATGGAAAATATGTGAAAACGTTTGTTTTTAACCCCAAATTGAACAAGTTTACCTAGATCTTAAAAAGCAGCTCAGATGATGAAACTGAAACTATGATTCTGATAACAAGCTAACAAATTGAACTAGCTCCTCTAAGCTAAGCGGCTAGCAGAGCTTCTGACTGACAGTTTATGTGCAGCAGCAAATCAACTATCCTGATTAACAAGGTTATAAAAGCTCATAAATGAAAAATCACTTTGATGTGTGGGGGAACTTTTCCAGGCCCTCTTTAGCAGGGTGGGACTGGGAGGAGAGTGCTGTAGCCTTTTAGCTGGAAGCTAACCGGAGCCTGGGGCTAACACTAGCGACATGAAGGCGGGGTGGTTCACCGGCACGTGTCTGAGTCAGCCCGGTTATTATCAGCTGCTTAACGACACCGAGCGGACTCACGTTCACGTTTGAAAGCAGCGCTGATTCCAGAAACCTCAGCACAAAGTGCGTTCGTTAATCTGAGCCAGCATGACGAACACGGGAAGCGAGCGGCAGCGGAAAGCGGGGGCGGAGCGGAGATGGTGGAATTTTGGGGTAAGGGTCTACGTAGGGGGCGGGCGTATTACGTGAACGGACCCATCTGATTGGCCGCATATCAGAAGGGCTACATTTGATTGGTCAAATAATACTTCCGCGTAAAAAACAGAGTTGGTTTACAAAAAGGTGATGTATGACACGGATGGAAATGTTTGAACCAAACATTTATCGCCGTTTTTGACGTGCTTTGCGACGGGCCTATCACACGTCCTGTTATCGCGATGACGATAATTTTTTGATATATTGTGCAGCCCTATTTTCAATGAATATTTCTGACTTAAATCAGTTACTCCGAGTTTTTCATGCAGGCTGAGCATGTCTACTACACCTATCTCCTGCATTAGCTTCTGAAATAGACGGTCAAACTCTAGAATTTGAAAAGCCTGACAGATCTATGTTACACTGTCACTTAACTCAATCACTGCCAGCCGTTTCCTGATCGCTAACGGCCTTCGCTGCCAGCGTTTCTCACCGTTTTTACTGTGTTTTAAAGAGTCACAGAACATTGAGCGCTAGGATGATGTCGACGCCAAAACAACCAAAACAAAGCGGAGACGCACCTCTTACATCAGGAAGAATCCGTGTGTTTCGAGCGTTATCCATTCTTTCATAATCCGTTGTCGAATTGTGATCGGCAGACGCTTTTCCGGTTCGCGCCTCACTTTTTTTTTACAGGAACGGTCCAAAACGATTTCCTAATACATGGATGGTCTGCTTCCTGATCATGCAACGTGTGACGTATGTGGATGAAGATCGGCTTCAGGGCTGAGATGTTTGTTCTCTCAGCGCGGGGGCTCGTTCTGATGCTCAAACAGTAAAAAAATGCAAATGACGTCATTGGCAGTGAACGGTTGGATCTAAAATGACGACTTTAGTCGTCAATGGCAATGTATTGATTAAATGAGTGTTCCACATCTTTATCTCTGACTTAAACTTCATATTCCATGGTTACCTACACAAACTAACAATGAGAGTACAACCAGGAGTGTTGCAGTAACTGCAAATAACCACAGAATTCTGTTTAAGTAGCCATGTAACCATGACGGAGTAGAAGCTTTTAGGATTACGTTTGCATGAAAATGTTACACCATGTACCAACTGATACAGGTACTGGAACTATAATGTGGTTATTTAAGGCTGAGGGCATTTACTCTATGCTTCTGAATTATGTTCATCTAAAACTGATATTTTTGCATCTAATAATAAAGTACATGTTAGTTTGTAGAACCAATCAGAAGTCTGGATTTGACTGTTTGTTCAGAACTAAACCTGTTCTGCTCCAGATCCCGAAACTTATTCAGAAAAAACTCAGATGTTTCTCCACAAACACAGCAAAGTGTTTAAAATGACACAACAATCTATTTTTACACACAAACTCAGACAAGAGACCTAAATTATGAAATGTTAAAAGCTTTCTGCAGAAAAAAAGTTCACTTGTCCAGAAAAAAAACTTACAGATGCTAAAAGCATAGAGAAAAATAAAATAATAAACTATTCTCTTCCTCTGACCCACAATGGTTGCAAATATAAATATATTACAATAAAAATAAATGTGAAAAAATAAAATGGTATTAGTGTGAAAACATCTTTGCTTCGTGCTGGCAGAAATGTGAGCTGGGTAACAAGTTAGGCAGCTTGATGAACGGGCCGGCCTATGTAAGAGAACGTTTTTGTGATTAACATGGTCAACAGGTTTAAGAATGATAAAAATATTAACTGTGACAAGATTTGTTGTCTCAGATGTTTTGGTGAATTCCAGAATATTCAGAGGAAGGATCAGATCAATCCCATCAATGCAAAGTTCCCCTCTGTCATTCAACATCAACTTCATCAAAAGTTACTTAATAAAAAATGATGGCCTCACAACAACCATGAATAAATAATGGCACCTAAACATCCTCCAAGAGGAACTCCTTGCAGCCATCAAGAACATTTTGCTGAAGAACAGATTTTCCTAGGCATTTAGAAAACCTTAAAAATAACTGGTGTCATTTTTTGTGTCAGCAATTTTTAATATATGAAGTTAAGCTAAATAACAGAATGAGATAAAAAACTGCTTTTTACCAAAATAGTCCTCAGATGGAGGGTTGTCCATGTCAAACAGCATCTTCTTCGTTAGGCGTTCTAGCTCGTCTTCTGGATGAGCCACAGGAGTGCTCGCCTGGAAAGCAGACAAAATAAAATCAAGGTGCTGAGGGCTGCAAACAGTCAAAAATAAGCATTTAACGTAAAGCTTTGTAAAGAAAGAAAACAAATGCATTTTAATGTTATTGATGATAGAGTTTCTGGAGGTCAAACAGAACCTGCTCAGAGTAATTAACATGCTGTGTCTGGCCCTCAGTCTATGTTCCCCTCTGGTATACCTGACCCTGGTTATGCCAAGCCCAGGTTTTCTTATAGTCAGTAAAAAAAACAAAAATAATACAGAATTAAAAAACAAACAGTGACCCCGGCTACTCTTGGGTGGGACAAAAGTTGACAGCTAAAGCAAAAAAAAAAAAAATAAATAAATAAATAAAGTCACCCATCAGAAGAAATCTTTTATAGTGTGTTGTGTAGGTGAAAGGTCAGGAGATGGTTATTTAGACGTTTTCCGAGCACAATCAATCAATCAAAGCTTTATTTATAAAGCGCCTTCCGCAACCCTGTCAGGAAGCCCAAAGCGCTGAACATGGTACAGTTGTAGGTAATTATATTGAATAAATCAACAATAAAAGCAATTCAAATTACAAAATACAAATTACAAGATAGATGAAACATTCTGGTAAAGGACAAATGTGTAAAACAATGGATTGAGTGAACCAATGAAAACTGTGAAATAAATTCAACATAAAAGAGGGCAAAAATCAAACATGTTCAGGAAACGCCAAGCGGAGGAGGTGTGTTTTTAGGTGATTCTTAAAGACTGGCAGAGATGGGGACAGCCTAACTGAGGGTGGCAACTGGTTCCAGAGAGACGGTGCTAGGACTGAGAAAGCCCGGTCCCCACGGGTACGACACCTAGAACGAGGGACAGCGAGCAGGCCTTGGTCGGAGGAGCGCAGAGCGCGTGATGGGGAGTGTCTGTTCAGGAGAGTGGCCAGATAGGGGGGAGCACCACCCTGGAAGAAATGATAAACAAAGACGAGGATTTTGAATTGTGAGCAATAGCAAACCGGAAGCCAGTGCAGGGAGGCCAGAACCGGACTGATGTGGTCCCGTTTCCTGGTCCCAGTCAGGAACCTGGCTGTGCTGTTCTGCACAACCTGTAGGCGACGCAGTGATGACTGACACAACCCTGCATAGAGAGAGCCGCAGTAGTCAAGCCTAGAAATTACAAAGGCATGCAGTACCCGCTCCAGGTGGGCTCTCGACAGCACAAAGGGGAGCTGAACATGAGCTCTGTACCGGGGTGAGGAAGGGATGACCCAATGCTCTAAAGATGTCTCTTGTTGGGGTCATTCAAAGCGGCCCATCTATTTTTATTATCATGCAGACATCTGTATTCGGCATTGTGCTGC
The DNA here is from genome assembly GCF_043380555.1 of Nothobranchius furzeri. NCBI lineage: Eukaryota > Metazoa > Chordata > Actinopteri > Cyprinodontiformes > Nothobranchiidae > Nothobranchius > Nothobranchius furzeri. The sequence goes on along the minus strand of NC_091756.1, from coordinate 61,234,897 downwards.
TCCTGACATTTTCTGTCATTCCCCCTCTGAGCCTGACAATCCTCTTCTCCTCCATCACAGGTGCCTGTTTGTCCTCTTTGTCCCCATGGCCGGTACTCGATTCTCCATGAGCCTTTTCAGAAACAGAGACACAATGATGGCTTTCCCCAGATCTTGGATTGGCCAGATCTTTAGAGTAGGTTTGATTTTCAATATCCCAACATGGTCTGAAATCTGAGCTGACCTTTTAGGAGCTCCTAATGATGACATCTGGGACCTGGGTGGATGTTTGAAAACTGTTTATGTACACATTTATTCATGGTTTCATGTGTCACATGAAGGAATCTACAACGTCAATGACGGGTTTAATTAAAACATACTTCTGGATTCAGAATGTAAGAGTCATTATCCTGGTATTATTGAACGTGTATTAATTGTTTGCATTTAATCTTTTGATGCCCCACTTGGCTATAATGAGGGCTCAACTGAACCCTGTGTTTGTCATTAAAGTTTACGCACCCAGTAATCAGATATTTGCTTATAAGAGTGTTGTTTTTAGAGTCAAAATGTCAAAAACTATTTAAAAGCTTTTGTGTTTTTATCTAGTGAGAATGTAGCAAAGTGCAGGTTGCAGTAGCTGAGGTTCTTTGAATAACAGGATGCGTGATTAAAATGGTGAAGGTCAGTTTTGTAATTAACAGTTTGACTTATCATTGGATGGGATATTTCACTGCTTTATTGCCAAAGCAACACGATAATACTGCATGTCAACAGTACTACAAAGGTTACACATTTACCGCTTTTTTAGACTGAAGGATTTCAAAAAAAAAAAAAAAGCAAAAAATTTAAATTCAGTAGGACCCAATTCACAAAAAGGTGGTTGTTTGGCCTTTGCAGATACAAACTACAGTTTTGCTTCTTCATCCTAGATAAAGTCCTTGCAAATGGACATTTGCACCTCATTCTGCACCGTCAAACATTTTCTCTTTGCTTGTGCAGTTTGTTCACATTTAAATGAGGTGTTTTGTATGCATTTGAAGGCCTCATTCACTAACAAAAAACATGTAATACTTGCCGTTTTGAAATATGATCAGTCACTGAGTTGCAAATGCATACTTCACGTGAAAATGTACTTTAACTCCTATCGCCTGCATTAGAGTTCAGATTTTATTTATTGGCCAAGTAAAATTACATTTATAAGGAATTTGGCTTCGGTAGATGTTCGCTCTCTAAAACATACAACAACCACAATAAATGAGAATAAAAATACCTAAAAACACACACGAACATGTATACCCACACACATGTTCATTTACACACACACACATATATACATACACACACACACACACACACACACACACACATATACACACACACACACACACACACACACACACACACACACACACACACACACACACACACACACACACACACACACACACACACACACACACACATATCCATAAGCATACTGACTAAGTATAAAACTATAGTAAAAGGAAGGTAAAAGAATCTACAGATTCAGGAGAGAAATGGTTGAAGGAAAGAAACTGTTCTTGTGTCTGGTAGTTTTTGTGTACAGTGATCTATCGCGTCTGCCAGATGGGAGGAGACGGAAGAGAGTAGATGCAGGATGTGTGGCATCTTGGACAATATTCCCTGCCTTTTTCCTGCTCCTGCTGATGTACAGTTCCTGGACAGAGGGCAGCTGGGCACCAATGATTTTTCCTGCTGTTTTAATAATACGCTGTAGTCTGCATTTGTCCATTTTTGTGGCTGACCCAAACCAGACAGTGATGGATGAGCAAAGTATGGATTCGACTGCAGCAGTGTAGAAGATGATCAGCACAGGGTATCTGCAGGTTTAAGGGAGCCAAATTTAAGACTTTTTAAGACCTTTTTTAAGGCCACTTTGACCGAATTTAAGCTATAATTCCCAGCTGTTGCCTGGAACCGGTGCTAACCACGTCGCAAACGTGGAATTAGCCATCCAGTTACCATTAAACTTGCACTTCCCCATGGCGCAAGTGCCCACTAGCTTAACCAGCTAATGTTCTCATCTAAAAACAGCCCCCTTTCACAACCAACTGAATGTGTACATTCCGCTTACGCCAACATCATACACAAAAAATGCTGAACACTAACTAGAAAATCATAAAAATTTTATAGAAATAAAATAATCTTGTTTATTGGGTCTTTTGTCATTTAAGACCTTTGGAAACTGTATTCAAGGATTATTTGTCATTTTTAAGGATTTTTAAGACCTTAAATTTGGAAAAGCAAATTTAAGACTTTTTAAGGACACGCGGATAGCCTGCAGCAGCTGTTGTGGTAGGCCGTACTTCCTTAGTTGCCGTAAGAAATACATCCTCTGCTGAGCCTTTTTGAGGATGGAGTTGATGTTTGTCTCCCCCTTCAGATCCCTGGAAATGATAGTTCCCAAGAACTTGAATGAGTCCACCATTGACACTGGGCTGTTGGATATTGTGAGGGGGGGCAGCACTGTGGGAAGATTCCTAAAATCCACGACTATCTCCACAGTCTTAAGGGTGTTAAGCTCAAGATTGTGCTGACTACACCAGACCACCAGCCTCTCAACTTCTCGCTGATAAGCAGACTCATCACCATCCTGGATGAGCGGTGTCATCTGCAAATTTCAGGATTTTTACAGCTGAGTCCTTAGCTACAGAAAGGTAAAAGGTAAGATTTATTTTGGTCGGGCAGTGTCAGAACAGGTATGTTAGGACAATTCCAACTAATTTCTCTTCTAGTCACGATTGTTAGGGCCCCTGCCGGACAAGCCCACATGTACAGTCAGGTCCATAAATATCGGGACATCGACACAATGCAAACATTTTTGGCTCTATACACCACAACAATGGATATCAAATGAAACGAACAAGTTGTGCTTTAACTGCAGACTGTCAGCTTTTATTTGAGGGTATTTACATCCAAATGCGGTGAACGGTGTAGGAATGACAACAGTTTCATATGTGCCTCCCACTTGTTAAGGGACCAAAAGTAATGGGACTATTGGCTTCTCAGCTGTTCCATGGCCAGGTGTGTGTTATTCCCTCATTATCCCAATTACAATGAGCAGATAAAAGGTCCAGAGTTCATTTCAAGTGTGCTATTTGCATTTGGAATCTGTTGCTGTCAACTGTCAAGATGAGACCCAAAGAGCTGTCACTATCAGTGAAGCAAGCCATCATTAGGCTGAAAAAACAAAAGAAACCTATCAGAGAGACAGCAAAAACAGTAGGCGTGGCCTAAACAACTGTTTGGGACATTCTCAACAAGAAGGAACGCACCGGTGAGCTCAGCAACACCAAAAGACCCGGAAGACCACGCAAAACATCTGTGGTGGATGACAGAAGCATCCTTTCCCTGGTGAAGAAAACACCTTCACAACAGTTGGCCAGATCAAGAACACTCTCCAGGAGGTAGGTGTGTCTGTGTCAAAGTCAACAATCAGGAGAAGACTCCACCAGCGTGAATACAGAGGGTTCACCACAAGATGTAAACCACTGGTGAGCCCCAAAAACAGGAAGTCCAGATTAGAGTTTGCCAGACAACATCTAAAAAAGCCTTCACAGTTCTGGAACAACATCCTACGGACAGATGAGACCAAGACCAACTTGTACCAGAGTGATGGGAAGAGAAGAGTATGGAGACGGAAAGGAACTGCTCATGATCCTAAGCATACCACCTCATCAGTGAAGCATGGTGCTGGAAGTGTCATGGCGTGGGCATGTATGGCTGCCAGTGGAACTGGTTCTCTTGTATTTATTGATGATGTGACTGCTGACAAAAGCAGCACAATGACTTCTGAAGTGTTTCGGGCGATATTATCTGCTCTTATTCAGCCAAATGCCTCAGAACTCATTGGACGGCACTTCACAGTGCAGATGGACAATGACCCGAAGCATACTGCAAAAGCAACCAAAGAGTTTTTGAAGGGAAAGAGGTGGACTGTTTTGCAATGGCCAAGTCAATCACCTGACCTGAATCCGATTGAGCGTGCATTTGACTTGCTGAAGACACAACTGAAGGGAAACCGCCCCAGGAACAAGCAGGAACTGAAGACTGTTGCAGTAGAGGCTTGGCAGAGCATCACCAGGGATGAATCCCAACATCTGGTGATGTCTACGTGTTCCAGACTTCAGGCTGTAATTGACTGCAAAGGATTTGCAACCAAGTATTGAAATGTATAAGTTTGATTTATGGTTATTCTGTCCCATTACTTTTGGCCCCTTAACAAGTGGGAGGCACACATGAAACTGTTGTAATTCCTACACCGATCACCTGATTTGGATGTAAATACCTCAAATAAAAGCTGACAGTCTGCAGTTAAAGCACATCTTATTTGTTTCATTTAATATCCATTGTGGTGTATAGAGCCAAAAATGTTAGCATTGTGTCGATGTCCCAATATTTATGGACCTCGCTGTATGTTACAACCCAGCTTGTGGGACCACAACAAAAAAGGGGTATTTTGGGGGTCTTAAAGTAGATATAATAAAAACAGCTTCCAAAAGGCCTCACAGACAGGAGCACTTGAGGTGATCTCTGTGACTTTGCACCAAGCAGGCTTTTATCCTGCACCCACAGGTGCAGCCACTCAGCACAATCAGGTATTGCACAAAGCCAGGCCATCATCATACATTGTTACATCTAAATTAATTTGTCTAAAACAAAGTGAATCATTTATCTACACCTCTAATTACCTAACAATTTATTCTCAGTTCAGCAGGCACAGAGGCCCTCATCATGGCTACACAGGAACAGGCCCTGAACACCAGGGGCCAAGACCCACCACACCAGACAAGACCCAAGGTGTAGGCTGTGCACAGATGCCCCTGAGACAATCCACCACATAACTGCATGGTGTAAGATGCTGGCAGGGAGAGCTTACATGGAACGCCACAACCAAGCGGCCGGCATTGTGTACAGAAACATCTGTACAGAGTATGGACTGGAAGCCCCAAGGTCAAAGTGATTAACACCCCCTAAGGAGGTTGAGAACGAGAGAGCCAAGCTCCTGTGGGACTTCCAGATCCAGACTGACAAAATGGTGATGGTGAGCCAACCGGACATTGTGGTGGTGGACAAACAGCAGAGGACAGCCATTGTGGTTGATGTGGCAATACCAAGTGACGCAACATCACAAAAAAGAAACATGAGACACTAGAGAAGTACCAGGATCTCAATGAAGAACTTGAGAAAACCTGGAGAGGGAAGACATCGGTGGTGCCCGTGGTCATCGGAGCGCTCGGGGTAGTGACCCCCAGGCTGGAGAAGTGGCTAAAGTAGATCCCAGGAAAAAACATCAGGCATCTCAGTCCAAAAACGTGCAGATCTAGGAACAGCTAAGATAGTGCAGAACCCTCAAGCTCCCAGGCCTCTGGTGGAGAACATGAACTTGGAAGAATGAGACCAGCTGCGAAGGGTGAGATGAGAATTTAATTTTTTTTTACATGTTTTAACAAGCACGGTAAATATTAAAGGTGCATTATGTACAGAAGAAGTAAAAATTACACCCTGTGGTAAAATTTGGTTACTAAAACCACTTTAAACAAATCTGGATGTCACTTTGAGAAGATGGTTTGGACCCAAAATGCAGCAACCCAGGATGACACGAGGCAGGAGATGATGTACGGTAAAATCCTTTATTTGTGAAGGATGAACAAAATAAATCCAGGCAGCAAGCCTAAAGTCCAAAAGTCCAGAAGGAACAAAAGCCCACCTAGAGCACAAACTGGAACGAGGCACAAAGCTCACACAGAGCATCAGAACACGCCGACAAACAAACAACACTGACAACGACAATGGACCGACAAGAACAATGAGACAAGGAGAGGCTTTATACACTGGGGCTGGAGTGATAGGAAACGAGGAGCAGGTGTGTGAGGAACTGGCACAGGTGAAAGCAATAATGAGGAGAGGAGCAGAGCAGGACACCAGACCTGACTGGGAAGGACAAACACACACACACCTACACATACTGACACACACACAAACTCACACACACAAATACTGAGCTGGGGAACAAGAGGCTGGAGCTACAACTAGAAGGGCTGAGGATGACTGGATGACACAGGACCTAGGAGGAATGATTTTAAAGGGCTACAACATAAGACACATAACAGAGAAGCAGACAAAGGACACATGAGGGCGCAAAGAGAACACAAAAGGGAATCCAGAGAGGGATGGAGAAACATTGGGAGACACATAAAGGAGGGGGCAGACGCAGACCATGACACCGGAGCTTTTTGCCAGCTGTCGTAAAATTACAATTACAATTGTATTAGCTCGCAGAGGACACGGCACCCTCCCACACTCACTGATGGTGAACAGTAGTTACGTCTCTCCTTCCTTTGTTTTAAAAGGAGAAAAACTGGGAATCCCCACAGCCAGCTGGATATGAAATACGTTTCAGTAAAACCTTCCTTCCAAAATTACTGAAACACACGTTTTCGGGATGTTCTCACTGTAAATTTCTCACCATTTTCTTACATACTGCACCTTTAATAGCAAAAAAGGGTTCAAACATATTGTTAATCAATTACAGTTGTGTTTTAATTAGTTAATGTCTTTGACGCAGAATATCACTTTTCTAAATTGCATTAAGATATTAGAAGTTTTTTCCTTATTCCTCGATTTCCCTTGGAAAAAATAAACTTTTCCACAAACCAAAGTGATGTTTCTGCTCACGTATGGGCCAATGACTCGATGCCATACATGTTTTCTTTCAGAAACGCAAAAAAAGAACATCTGGTATAAAAGGGTTCCTTTTCATTAATTTGCCTTAGAAGTTGTCAAACTGAGTTTTAAGAATAAGTAGCTGCGGCTTTAGCAACAATCGAACCTGCAGCCTGGACGTTGTAAAATGAGTCCAGCCGATGGTTTATATCCAGAGACGGTGAAGAATGCTGAGCTCTGCTTACTGTCCACCGTGTATCAAGCTGCAACTAAACTTTATGATGCATGACTGCCGCGTGGCCCGGCTCAGGATGCAGCGTGGTGATAATAAGCCCTGCTGTTTGGGCTTCTGTTAACTCAGACGGATCAACACGTTCGACGTGACAATCCGTCCGCCACACAGGAGCCCAGAGAGCAGCTGGCTCGGGATTCCTTCACACCTCCTCAGCGAGGCCGTACTCCTCTATTGCCCCCTCTAATGACCTGCCTCTTCTGAGTAACGCAGGGTACGCAGAAAGAAGCTGAATTTAGACAAGTTTCACTAAATTAAAAACTAAATACTATAAATCTCTTTAGTGCTCTCTCAGAACTTTTTCCTGCAGTGTTGTTAATTTGAGACAAGTGAACACCGTTCATCTTCGCGGCACATCAAAAGCACGTCAGAGAGGGAAAAGAACGTCGCTATTACCAGAAACAGACTTCTGAGTTTAAGCTTCATTTATATCTTATCCACTCTCCGCCGCCCTGCAGCAATGCACTGCCAGAGAGTTTAAAGCACCTTGTTAGGGAGTCTTTTGTGACAGCGCGGAATAAATTTTCACTTGAATAAGAGAAAGAAATTGCTTCCCTGCGTGCTTTATGATTGCTTCGCAGCTCCTGTTCAGCTTTTCAGAGACAACAATGGAAGCTGTAAAGCAGCTATGCGTGCCGCAGATGTGATTTTTCTAGTTATGTCTGGCTCGGTTCAGCAAATTGTTTGCCTGTGCCCTCAGGACACTCAGCCCCAGTTTCATTGAAGTTAGCGCTTAAATTTGGCGGGGACTGGGTTAACAGCTGCACCTGTTTTCCTGTTATGTACACCAGGTGTGAAGAGGCTTACAGGTTGAGGTGGTCTGAGGTTCTCCTGAAAGACGTCCAGATGGAGCATCAAACACCCTCAGATAGTCGGATGATGATTTTTGTTGTGCTGCTAAATGCCAGAGCACTTACAATCACAAACAGCAATAACTCTGTAAGTGCAGCCTGACAAAGTCTGGGAGCCGATCACTGCCCGACTGCCACATCTATGAATAAAGCTGTGTGCAGCACTCACTGTGGCATTGGCATTGTGTCAGAAGGGATTAAGAGAGGAGAGGAGCGGGGGGAGGGGGGGCGGGTCCTGATGTGCTCTCACCTGATGCCCTGACAACATTGTGTCCTGCTAGGAACCAAACCTCAGGCCCTTTCCATCCTGCTCCTGCCGTGGTGACAGAAACAACAATTCTCAGGCCGTCAGAGCTGTACTTGTTACGGGAGGTGCAACAAAGAAGTGGAGGAAGCTGTAGCTATTTACACCCCCCCCCCACCCCCCCCCACCCCCCCCACCCCACCCCCGTGCTGCAGAACAAGGAGAATGTCCAGATTTCATTAAGAAGAAGAAGAAGAAGAAAATATCATTTCTATAGCGCCTCTCAAGACAAAAATCACGAGGCGCTTCACAAAAACAAACAAAAAAAAATGTTAAAATATAAAAAAGCATTTAGAAAATGTTTAAAAATATACTTAAAATGAGCAAAAATGGGCAATTGGGATTTAAAAGAAAACATGTTAAGAAAGAGAGAGAGTGAACAGGAAAGAGGGTAATCAGTGGATCCTGAGGAAGGTGGAATAGGTGGGGAGAGCAGAATAAAGAGAGAGAGGTGAAGAAGGTCATACAAAAGCCAGCTTGAACAGGTGAGTCTTCAGCTGCTTTTTAAAGGAGACCACTGAGTCCACTGATCTCAGGCTCACCCCGGCTTTCCACGGGAGCCGTCAGCAGGACGTCATAGCTGCTGATAGGAACCGCTGTGGTCAACAGAACCTTTTCCACCGGAGCCGTCAGCAGCGCGAGTCGGCCGCGTCTCAGGAGCAGCATGTCGCGGCCTTTACGCGCCGGTTCTATTTTCTACGCGCGACGCCTCTGAAACGGGTCAAGTTCGACATTTTTGGGGAAGGAAAGACAGGAAATCGGACGCGGAAATGAAGAGAAGCTTTCCGAGATTTTCAGAATAAAGAACGTACTGCCTTCTGGTTGCTTTACTTTTAAAAAAAGGTTACTAACTGTGCGTCCCCGTGAGAAGTTATCACCTAGCTAGCGGTCTCCTTTGTTTTTCAGGTCCGTATTGGCAATTATAAAACGGACAGAACATAAAACACAAACCATGTTGTAGTTTTCTCCTGCTTGTTGTCGTGTTTACTGACGAGGTCACTCGTGTGACTTCGTGCTCTGTCGGTGACAGCTGCTCCCCTGCTGCTTCGCGTCTCGTGGGAAGGGCCAAGCAGCAGCTTACGCGAGCAAGACGTGCTGCTGCAGTAACGTGCTGCTGACGGCTCCGGTGGAAAGAAGGGGTCAGGGGGAGAGAGGTCCAGAGTCTAGGGGCCACAGCAGCAGATGATCTGTCACCTTTGACCTTTAGCCTGGCGCTGCACAACCAGTAGGCTTTGGTCACTGGACCTCAGGGACCTGCTGGGGGTGTAGGGACTAAGAAGATCACCAATGTAAGATGGTGCTTGTCCATGTAAGGCCCTATAGACCAGAACCAGGATCTTGAAATGAACCCTGAAGTTGACTGGCAGCCAGTGAAGCTGGAGGAGAAGCGGGGTGATGTGGGTGTGTTTGGAGGACTTGGTCAGAAGCCGAGCACAGGCGTTCTGAACCACCTGTAGACGGTTCAGGGAGGTTCTGCTCAGACACGTGAAAAGAGAGTTACAGTAGTCTAAGCGTGAGGAGATGAAGGTGTGGAGAACTGTCTCAAGTTCAGAGCGGGACAGAATGGGACTCAGCTTAGCAACGTTCCTGAGATGGAAGAAGGAAGAGCCAACAAGAGAACTGACATGAGAATCCAGGGTGAGAGCTGGGTCAAAGGTCACGCCAAGATTCCTGACGGAAGGTTTGGTGTGAGAAGCAAGCTGACCAAGAGAGTCTCTGACTTTGGGAACCAGCAACATGAAGGGCTTTATTATTTTTTTTCATTCAGTTTCTCATTTTCAACTACAACGGTCTTCTCATACGATGGGTTAGTAAAATTTCAATATTTGAGTTTTAAGAATGCCCAAAATGTGTTTTGGGAACGCCCCGCCAACAGAAGGTCCTTGGAGGGTGATGAACAGCAGACGGATTGGGCTTCCTTGCTAGGACTGCTCCCCCCTGAGACCTGGAGGAGCAGTTAAACGAGTACAAGTGTGAGATTATGAAGGTGAGGTGCACGATTGAGGGCTGAAGCCGTGCCACCTTGAAAAAAATAACTAAAACAAACGCTGAAGACTTCTTTTTGTCATTTTGAAGCGGAGAGAGTCCAACTCAGCCTCTGGCTCGACCCAACAACTCAGACAGGACTTTCCTGATTTTCCTTTTCATCGACAGAAAACACATTTGCCATAAAGATGAAATGTGCAGGCTGAGCAGCCTGTGAGGTGAACATTTATTCCTGTTTCATGGTTTGGTTCAAATCCAGGTAGAGATGAGATTAAGAACAACTCCACACACCAGACAGCAGGAAGAGTCCGATCAGAGAGACGCTAAACGTGCAGCCATCCTTCAGCTGAGCAGAGCTTTGCTCTCTTCACGTCATGCTTCTTGCTCCTTTAAACAAATGCAGCCGTCCTACCTTTAGTAAGAGCTCAACGCTCCCTGCACCATCAGCACAAACTGAGGAATACATAATCACTTCCAGCCATATTTATCCACAGATTAAATGATGATGGACTTTACGATGGAAAATGCTCTTTACTGTCTCCACAGCTGCAGCTTTCTCCGGCTTGTAGAGACGTTTCTGTCGCCTGTAAATCTCACATCCTACTTGTTTTTTATTTCTCTTTTCTGAATCACAAAGGAATTATCTGAAACGGACAGAAGGTGTACAAAAGAGAAACAGCTTATTAAAGGGTGATAATAAAGACAACAACAGCACATGGACGATGGCATTAGGAAAGGTTCAGGAGGGACCGAGTCGTTATTAATGGATTGGAAATGCCTAAAAATACACATCTGTTGCTGCAGAACTAAGGCCTAGTCCACACGTAGCCGGGTTTTTTAAAACGAATACCCGCCCCTCCAAAAACTTGCATCCACACCACCGCGTTTTAAAACAAAACTCTGTCCACACGTACCCGGATAAATACGTTGTTAAGGACATGCCAGACCTGTAGGTGGCAGTACTTCCCCCGTTCTTAACCTCGTCCTTCGTCTGTGGTCTTCCACAAGGAGCAGTAATTCCTCTTGCAAAAACAAACAAGCAGAAAGCGCTTGGACGATTGATAAAGCGAGCACAGCTCTGAGGGCATCCATGATGCCGGCTAGTGTAAACACAGGTCGCACACGTGATGTCAGCATTTTTTGTCGCGGAAAGTGACGTTGCGGACCTTAAAACTCCGGTTTTGTCTGTCCACACGCAGACACCCAAAACGGAGAAACATATCTACGTTTTGGCAGATCCCCGGCTACGTGTGGACAGGGCCTAAATCAGTGATTATAGCTGCTGAGGGGACTAGATTTGACTAAAACAATGAAATGATCAGTCACAGTATCCTCTCAGTGTGTGTGTGTGTGTGTGTGTGTGTGTGTGTGTGTGTGTGTGTGAGTGTGCGTGCGTAATACAAAAAGATGTCATCTTAAATGTCATGTTTATTGGTTCTCAGGACATTTAAACATCACTTGCTAGGTTGTAAACTGATCTGGATAAACCTGAAGACATCAACATCACGTTGTGTTCAGGCTGATCTGTGGAGATTTGACCCTCCTTGATCTACTTCAAACTGATTTTACTTCTAAGGTCACAACCCTTTCTTTAGCCATTAGCCATTACTAAAGTTTCACTCAGTAATAACAGATGTTAATTGCCAACGAGCTAAAATTCCAGTTTTCTAAACCACTTGTGCAAACTTCAGACTCCTCGTCTTTGTTTATCATTTCTTCCAGGGTGGTGCTCCCCCCTATCGGGCCACGCTCCTGAACAGACACTCCCCATCACGCGCTCCTCTGACCAAGGCCTGCTCGCTGTCCCTCGTTCTAGGTGTCGTACTCGCGGGGACCGGGCTTTCTCAGTCCTAGCACCGTCTCTCTGGAACCAGTTGCCACCCTCAGTTAGGCTGTCCCCATCTCTGCCAGTCTTTAAGAGTCGCCTAAAAACACACCTCCTCCGCTTGGCGTTTCCTGAACATGTATGATTCGGCCCTCTTTTACGTTGAATTTCTTTCACAGTTTTCATCGGTTCACTCTATCCCTCGTTTTACCCATCTGTCCTGTACAAGAGTGTTTCACCTTATTTTGTAATTTGTATTGCTTTTATTTTTGATTTATTCACTATATTTGTACTTCAACTGTACCATGTTCAGCGCCTCGGGCTTCCTGACAGGGTTGCAGAAGGCACTCTTATAAATAAAGCTTTGATTGATTGATTGATTGATTGATTGATTGATTGACTTGTATGTTTCTGCACAAATCAGGGCTATCAATCAGCTTTCAGTCTGGGATCACATGGATGACCACAATGAAAGAGTCTGAAGGGGTTTGTTACTTAAAAGGGATTTTAAGGCTACTTTAAAGTTGTATTTTTCATTTTATTTTATTTTTTTACTGTGAACAAGCACCATTTAACATGCTGTAGGCACCTTCCTGAACAGCCTCTGTTCGAAGAAGTCGAGTTGAAGTTCAACAGGACTGATGAACCTGTAGCTAGTCACTGTATTCCAATCATTCAAATGACATTGTTCCTTAAAATCACTCATTATTTTCTGCTGAAGAACTGTGTGTGTGAAAAATTAAAGGTTTATAAACTAAAGAGGAATAAACTGCTAAGAAATGTAACCCCTCAGCATTCCAGCCCATGGGACTGAACCCCATTGCGTTCATTAAACCTGGAAATTTAAGGAGTTATGATACGGTCGCTGTTTAAAGATGACGGCAACAAACAAGTTCACAGCTCATCAATTTTCTAGGGTAGAAAAGCTATTTCTACAAACTGAGGCTGTCCAGGAGCCTGTGTAAGGCGTGTAGCTTTTATAATGAATCCCACTTCGGAAAGGCTGAAAGAAATCTCTTCAGCTTTGTAACTTCACGTCCAGCGCGTAGCTCTGAAAGAGCTGCATAGCTGGTATGAATAAAAAAAGGTTTTCTTTGCACTGAAGCCAGTAAAGCTGTAAAAAACATTGACCTGTATTTATCTGTTCAACTAGCACTTCAACACACACTAAACAAAACCTGACAACACCACAGTTTGTTCATGTTAAAGGAAATACCTTTTCTTCTTCTCCTGGAATGTTGTGATTTTGAAGAAAGGTGATTTCTACCTGACGGCAAAAACGAAGCAGAAGCGGAACATAAAAAAGCACTAAATCAGAACCTCGTCTAGCACCAATAATCTGTAGTTGTTTCCTGTGTGACATCATTGATTTCTCACATCTGGGAGTCATTTATTCTCTTTTTGACAACTTTGTAAAAACTGAGGTTTGCAGACATTTGTTCTTGAAGGTGGACTGAAGTATTTTAGCCAAGTGAACGTGTGAGCTTAAATTGTGTTTGTAACATTATTTTTCATAATTGCACTGCTGTTAAATTGTTGCTGTAATTCAGATCATTGTCTAAATGATTCAGTTTTTCTCACCTGTCAGACATATGGCCTCACAGACTACAAGGAGCCCAGATCATTACCGCTCCACCACCATGCTGACAGCTGGGATAAGCCGTTAGTGGTGATCTGCTGAATTTGGGTTTCACCAAAAACGTTGCTGCTCATTATGACCAAACATTTTCACTCCAAATTAGTTTGCTAGAAGGAATCATTTCTTGAAGTCCTCTGGTTCGCTCGTGTGGAAAATGACAAACCTCAGCAGCGCTCACATAGCCTATGTACAGAGACCAGATGAACCTATTTTATCATGTCAAACCTGTGCTGCTCCTGCAGGGATGTGGGTGTTGGACCAGTCTGTCAGGCAAAGCTCTCGATTTACCGGTCAATCTACGTTCCTATCCTCACCTATGGTCACAAGCTTTGGGTAGCGACCAAAAGAACAAGACTGTAGATACAAGTGGCTGAAATAAGTGTTCCCTGCAGGGTGGCTGGGCTCTCCCTTAGCGAAAGAAAGAAAGAAAGAAAGAAAGAAAGAAAGAAAGAAAGAAAGAAAGAAAGAAAGAAAGAAAGAAAGAAAGAAAGAAAGAAAGAAAGAAAGAAAGAAAAAGAAAGAAAGAAAGAAAGAAGGAAAAAGAAAGAAAGAAGGAAAGAAAAAGAAAGAAAGAAAGAGAGAAAGAAAGAGAGAAAGAAAGAAAGAGAAAGAAAGAAGGAAAGAAAGAAAAAGAAAGAAGGAAAGAGAAAGAAAGAAAGAGAGAAAGAAAGAAAGAAAGAAAGAAAGAAAGAAAGAAAGAAAGAAAAAGAAAGAAAGAAAAAGAAAGAAAGAAGGAAAGAAAAAGAAAGAGAGAAAGAAAGAAAGAAAGAAAGAAAGAAAGAAAAAGAAAGAAAGAAGGAAAGAAAAAGAAAGAGAGAAAGAAAGAAAGAAAAAGAAAGAAACAAGGAAAGAAAAAGAAAGAAACAAGGAAAGAAAAAGAAAGAAAAAGAGAAAGAAAGAGAAAGAAAGAAAGAAAAAGAAAGAAAGAGAAAGAAAGAAGGAAAGAAAAAGAAAGAAAGAGATAGAGAGAAAGAAAAAGAAAGAAAGAAAGAAAGAAAGAAAGAGAGAAAGAAAGAAAAAGAAACAAGGAAAGAAAAAGAAAGAAAGAGAGAGAGAAAGAAAGAAAGAAAGAAAGAAAAAGAAAGAAAGAAAGAAAAAGAAAGAAAGAGAAAGAAAGAAAGAAAGAAAAAGAAAGAAAGAAAGAAGGAAAGAAAAAGAAAAAGAAAGAAAGAAAGAAAGAAGGAAAGAAAAAGAAAAAAGAAAGAAAGAAAGAGCACCTCTCAAGATAATCACAAGGGGCTTCACAAAATAAACTATATAAAATATTTTACAACAGTATTAAAAATATGTTTAAAAAGAGAAAAACATATAGTGAATACAAAATGTAAGGAAAAGCAGAGAGAGAGTGAACAGGAAAGAGGGAAACCAGTGGATCCTGAGGAAGGTGGGATAGGTGGGGAGAGCAGAATAAAGAGAGAGAGGTGAAGAAGGTCATACAAAAGCCAGCTTGAACAAGTGAGTCTTCAGCTGCTTTTTAAAGGAGACCACTGAGTCCACTGATCTCAGGCTCAGGGGGAGAGAGGTCCAGAGTCTGGGGGCCACAGCAGCAGATGATCTGTCACCTTTGGTCTTTAGCCTGGTGCTGCACAACCAGTAGGCTTTGGTCACTGGACCTCAGGGACCTGCTGGGGGTGTAGGGACTAAGAAGATCACCAATGTAAGATGGTGCTTGTCCATGTAAGGCCCTATAGACCAGAACCAGGATCTTGAAATGAACCCTGAAGTTGACTGGCAGCCAGTGAAGCTGGAGGAGAAGCGGGGTGATGTGGGTGTGTTTGGAGGACTTGGTCAGAAGCCGAGCACAGGCGTTCTGAACCACCTGTAGACGGTTCAGGGAGGTTCTGCTCAGACACGTGAAAAGAGAGTTACAGTAGTCTAAGCGTGAGGAGATGAAGGTGTGGAGAACTGTCTCAAGTTCAGAGCGGGACAGAATGGGACTCAGCTTAGCAACGTTCCTGAGATGGAAGAAGGAAGAGCAAACAAGAGAAGTGACATGAGAAGAGATAGGGTAAGAAACTCAGTCACTCGGGAGAGGCTCGGAGTAGACCTGCTGCTCCTCCACATCGAGAGGAGCCAGTTGAGATGGCTCTGGCATCTGGTTAGGATCGCTCCTGGATCCCTCCCTGGTGAGGTTTTCCAGGCATATCTAGCCAGGAGGAGACCTAAAGGTAGACCCAGGACACGTTGGAGGGACTATGTCTCTCGCCTGGCCAGGGAACGCCTTGGGGTTCCCCCGGAAGAGCTGGTCCAAGTAGCTGGGGAGAGGGAAGTCTGGGCTTCTACTGCTCACATGACCCGACTCCGGAGAAGCAGAAGAGAATGGATGGTTTAATGGAAAAACTGACAACCCCCCAGCTGACTGAGAAGGAAATCTCTTTGAATGTAACCTTCATTCCAAGATGATTGAGACATCAGATCCTTTTGTGATTATTTCACTGAAGAATTCTTACTTTTTATACCTTTAACATCTTATTTCACGCAGAACACACACTTGCTGATCAGTGTTGGGCAAGTTCCTTCAAAACTGTAATGCATTATTTATTACTTGTTACCCTCATTTTAAAGTAATTCATTACATTGCAATATTACTGATTTTAAAATGTAAGGCATTACACTACTTTTGCATTACTCTAAGTTACTTTCAACAAAACAACTTCAGTATGAGTTTGGTAATCTGATGCCTGGTGAACTCGTGACACATCCGGTGGAAGGTGATGTGGTGTCTGAGCTAGGACTGCTGTTAAAAACTGTTCTTTAGAAGGATTGTTTATTAAATAAAAGCAACAGCAAACTGTACTCTCAGCACGCTGCCATCTTATATTAACTGATCAGGGAGTGAGGTGGTGGGGGCTCCAAGCCTATATTTGTCTTGGTCCCCAAATTCCTTGATACGGCCCTGGATGTGGGACTGACTTCTGGGGTGATCTGATTCTATCACACGTATAAATATTAAATGCTTATATATTATTGCTTTTCACTGGTAAACATGAGTATTGGGGATAAATCTACCTACTTTTTTTCTTTTCAAGCACTTTGTTTTGTCTTCTTGATTTTATTTGAATAATTTCCTGCCCTTTCTCTCTCTAACCTTCCTGCATGCTGCATGTTCTCTCCGTCTTCCAGAAAACCCGTTTCCTAGACTTCCTACTTTCTAACTAATCAGCCAGAGGGATCTTCACATGCGCGGCGCTCCAGCAGCAATGAGTTGAAATCACCGGAGCCCAGATGAACTCAGCGGAGGCAAAGCACGTCAGAAAAGTACAGAATACCAGAGAACATGCGCTGATATGAACGATCTCAGGTGAATTATTTGGTTTTAGTGGAGCGATTTTGTGAATGTTACAGCGGCCGCGTAGCTGAGCCGTTACCGCTGCGTCCTCTCTGCCCGCAAAGCTGAGTCCATAAATGACGTCATATATGCAGATACTGGATCTTTCTTCGGGTTTCCCGCAATTTGAATTTTTAAGGAACGCATCTTGATTCTGGGTTTAAAAATGCGTTGTAATTACCACGTTACTGACAATTGTACCGAGTAAATATTACCATTTTCTTTCCCTGTAATGCCTTATATTACCACATTACAGCAAAAAGCAATGCATTACAGTAATTAATTACTTTTGTACCGCATTACTCCCAACACTGTTGCTGATTGAGTTAACAGTTAATTTAATCAGCAGCATCTGGATGCCTGTTGATTTATAGGAAAGCTGCAAAAGTGGGGTTTTCTCACCATTTCTGCATATTATTTGTTTTGTTCAAAGCATAAAAAAATAATGTGTCATTTTTTGTTTTTAACCTTATTTTTAGACCTAAAATACCTTAAAAGTGTCTTTTTACATCTTGTCCTCACACAAACGAGCCTAAAATTGGACATAAAATCTACTTTCTTTTAACTTTAAACGCTAAATTTTGAGCTGTCCATTCAGAGTGTGTGTCTTTTGGGCCATTCCCATCTGTACCGGGTCGGCCCGGGCCGGGTAGCGTAGGTTGTTTACATATCTGGGTGGCCTGGTATTTTTCCGGGCCAACCAAGGCTCATTCTCAGCTCTCTTCTCGAGGGGTTCTGCTTCAGGCCGACCAGGGCCAACACGCCCACTGCTGACAGCAAATTCACACCTTCCATTAGAGCAAGCCTCTGATTGGTGGGTAGAATCAGCCCTCATGGGCTTAAGACAAGGATGTGTGGAATCAACCGTGCCAGGCTGGGGCCGACTGGGGCTACCCGGCCCGGGCCGACCCGGTACAGATGGGAATGACCCATTTGTCTGATTTGATGCTACTCAGAACCACTTGAACGAGTGTTTTGTGTTCCAGTGACACAGCTGAGCACATCAATTGAAACTTGGGTCACACCTGATTACAGACGACGACTCGTAGAGACGCCTGACGAGGCTGATAGAGGACGATGACTGTGAATGACAAAGCAGATACTGCAACCTAAAATAAAAAATGACTAGAAGAGTCTTTCCTCCAGTAGCTACATGACCGTGGCCTTTTAATGCACAGCGCACAAAAGACAGAATATGATGGTGGCTTTATGTAATCCAGCTGATGAATTTTCTGCTCATGCTAAACAGGTTATGAGTGATCTGCACTGAATCGCACTTTGAGAAGAACCATTACAGTAGCACAAATCAAGCTCAGGGCCACGTTCTGAGGAGGCACAGATAAAGTATACATTCGCTCCAAACAAAATAGGTCATGCTGTTTCAGCGCCAATTAAATGCTGAGAGGAAAATAAACAGTCGACTGTTGAGCAGCTGTGTGCAGAGCAGCCAGTAATAATTAAAATTTAACTAATTTAATAAGTGACGTTTTTCACAGACCTAGGGTTCGACTCTGAAGCACCCACAGACGTGTAACGTATGCAGAGGGGTCTCTCAGTGTGCGAGATGGTGCGTGCGTAAAAACTAGGTCATCCGTTCAGAACCGACACATCCCCCTGCAAACAGATATTTGAAAATCTGAGAGTGAAGAGAGGGGCGCCACGAGCGATCTGAACAAACAAAAAAATAAAAACAACCACAACAACAAATGACTGCACAAATTGCCGGGACTGAGATGAAGCTTATTTGGCGCCTCTTTGTGTATCATTACAATCCTGAGAACCACGCTAACTCCATATTAAACAGGATGCAGGTTTTCCTGGTTTTGGGTGAGAGCTCTCCGCATCTTTCCTGCTGCTTCCCTATGTGGTCACCTGCATCTAAATTTAAGCACGTGTGGTGGACGTAATGAAGACTCAGACAGGTCATCTCCTCAAATCGATGTATTGGCAACTTGCACTTCCCTTTTGTAGCACACACGGTTGTCCACCTCCTGTGTAATTTCACCTCCTGGGCAAACCATAATAAACCCTTCTCCTTTCCTCTCTGAACAGCTACACGGTTGATCTGAAACGCACCAACCAAACATTACAGCTGAAACGCCACAGCCAACAATGCACAGAGGCCGATTCTCAAGGAGACGCTTCCTTGATTAGAGGAAAAAATAGTTAAGAAAGTGCACACGTTTCTACTCCGGGGACAAATAAAACCTCTTTGTGGACAGAGGAGGATGTGCGGCGCACAGGGAGGAAGAACGTTTCTGCAGTGCTCCGAAAACAGAGAAAACTTGTTTGTGTGCAGAATAGTTGATGCTAATGAGGGGAGACCGCAAACAGGGAGGGGGTGCCTCACCACAGCCAGGGTCAGATATGTTACAGACCTGCAAATGCTCAATAAGCTTCAGAATGAATCCTAAAACCGTGTTTACAAACAGGAGCGGTGACCTGGACGGAATGGATGGAACGGGTCAGCTGTCACACGGCAGTCCGAGGGCTGTGTGTGCGTCCTCCTACTGATGTAGCATCAATGTGCAAGAATTATACATGAAAACAGGAAACTGGGATTCATTAACAGGAGGAATAATAGTAGCAGCCCTAAGAAGGCCCTCCCACCTTTGTGTCACCAACCCACCAGCATGAGGTCTCTCCTCGACTCAGAAGAAATCTGCCATCATAACCAGAGAAAAACCCAGAGTAGGTGTGATTTAATATTTTAAAGTGTTTGACCTTCACTGAGATCAGACCAAAGCAATGCTGCCAGACTTAGAATGAATGGATGAGAAGCAAGGAGGAAAATAATAGAAATAAAGCATGAAACGGATGGATCTCCTTTGAAAAGGACTTTTTGTAAAGTTAAAATGATTTTGTTAATCTAAAACATATAATAAGAAGCTGAGACTCATTTTCATTCATTCAAGAGCTGTTAATGTCTTCCTTTTTTTCCCCTGCACACTTGTGGGGGCTGAAAATCCACCCTACCCACCCTCACACAATCAGTGTTTTTACAAGTCTGTTGTACTCACTAGAACCTGTTTGTGCACAAAGGCGTACACAAAGAGAAACACTCAGATATTCATTCCTGGGGTAGTGCAGTCTGAGTGTTATTCTGAAATAGGATAATCAGGAAAACATCTCTAACTCTGCATAATGTCACAACCCCACCAAGTTACAGTTACTGAGCAACCTCTGAGGCCCATAACAACATCCTCCCCTGCAGGCCTGCGAGGAGAAGTTAAAACCAAACACTCAGATATGTCAGCTTGTTGGGGCTCACTGAACTGCAATGACAGATATTGATCTGGTAGGTTATTTACCAGCTGCGCTCTCCATCTGAGAGGTGCCCGAGGAGAGCGGCGGGCCGGGTTATTTATGATCAGGTACGCGACTACCACTTCTGGACTGGAATGAACTTGAGCTTGGTATTTTAGAAGATCAGCAAGTGAAACGTAAACCGCAGTTAGTCACGAGGTTGACTTAATCTACAACAAAGTCATGCTTCAAAAATTCCCTAGAAAACCCGTCTACAAATGACACGAAGCCCTACATCAGCATGAGGAGAATTCAGATCATCTACTTCTATTGTTTTCGTCAGGTGAACAACGTGCCAAGCATGAGTCAGCATTCTGTTTAACATGACAGACTTTATCACTATTACATGGCCGGGTTCATTACTCTGAGGTTTTACTGAAAGCTGTGTATTTATAGTCACCGCCAGCTAATTAATTATGGACCAGGTTGGGCCCTGTGGTAACTAGTGGTGGCTGGAGTCTAGTAAACTCATTGTTATGTTCTAGAAACCAGTTAGAGATGATCTGAGCTTTGTGACATGGCGCTTTATCCTGCTGGAAGAAGCCACCAGAAGATGGCTCCATGTGGTCATAAAGGGATGGACATGGTCAGCAACAATACTCAGGTAGGCTGTGGTGTTTCAACCAGGCTCAGGTGGTACTAAGAGGTCCAAAGTGGGACCAGAACATCTCCCCCACACCATTACACCACCAGCAGCAGCCTGAAGCATCGATACAAGGCAGGATGGATCCGTGCTTTCATGTTGGCGACACCAGATTCTGACCCGACCATCTGAGTGTTGCAGCTGAGATCCAGACTCAGTGTGTATGTCTCACATCTTGGAAGCAGCATCCTACTCACAGCTGTGTGTATGTGTGCAGCTACGAACAGGAAGCTCTCTGATGCGTCGGTGTGAGAACACGATCCACGAGGAGATCCACTTTAAATGGTCCAGGAGACTGACCTTTAGTCTACAAGGTGCTCTGTAAACAGATCCAGCGTGGACCTCCGTCCCACACCGAGTCGTTTGTAACACGGCCACTGAGTAGCAGTAATTACACGCAGCAGCTTGTGTGAGGAATGCCAGCTGATCCCGTCACACAGTCCGACCTGCTTCATAGGAGTGAACGAACGAGAGTGTGCTCTACATAGTTACAAGGCTTAAGTCATGTCAGATGATACGAGCAAGCACACTCGGTATTTCTAGCTGACGTGATCTTCGAAGGTCAGGAGATGTCACTGCCTTATATGGAAATACTGCTACTGGACCTCTGCCAGCATAGAACCTTCCTTTTACTTACATTGTTTTATCACCGTTTATTTCATCATAAGGCGACCTGGAGCACAGCACTGCTGAGTGGGCTGGTTCACGGTGTGTTGACGTCCTTTAGGCCTTTCTTCAGTTTAGTAGTGACGTACTTTTATGTAAGTTTATGTAAGTTGTGCAAGTGGAAATCTGCACCGGACTTGTATTTAGGAATTTGCCAGATGTTTTATATTGCTCCTGTGCTTCATTTCCTGTCAGGCCTGATATGAACAGCTTACCTTGACACATTCTGGAAGCGTAGCACGTAATAAATAGACCTGAAGCAAAAATATTACAGAGCCATGTGACACAACGCTTCTGCTTCTGAAACGTGCCGCTTTCGTTCAATGGAAACAACCCCATACATAATGGCGGCTAATTGCTGCAATTTATGCTTCACAATTTCATCTGCTTATCTGGAGTCGGGTCATGGGGGCAGTAGCCTAGGGCGAGAGGCCCAGACTTCCCTCTCCTCAGCCACTTGGGCCAGCTCCTCCGGGGGAATCCCAAGGCATTCCCTGACCAGGTGAGAGACATAGTCCCTCCACTGTGTCCTGGGTCTACCTTTAGGTCTCCTCCTGGTTGGACGTGCCCGGAAAACCTCACCAGGGAGGCGTCCAGGAGGCATCCTGACCAGATGCCCGAGCCACCTCAACTGGCTCCTCTCCATGTGGAGGAGCAGGGGGTCTACTCCAAGCCCCTTCCGAATGTCCGAGCTTCTCACCCTATCTCTAAGGGAGAGCCCAGCCACTCTTTGGAGAAAACTCATTTCGGCCGCTTATATCCGCGATCTCGCTCTTTCGGTCACTACCCAAAGCTCATGACCATAGGTGAGGGTAGGAACGTAGATCGACCGGTAAATCGAGAGCTTCGCCTTCTGACTCAGCTCTCTCTTCACCACGACAGACCGGTACAATGCCCGCATCACTGCAGATGCAGCACCAATCCACCTATCGATCTCACGCTCCAGTTTTCCCTCACTCATGAACAAGACCCCGAGATACTTAAACTCCTCCACTTGGGGCAGGACCTCATCCCTGACCCGGAGAAGGCATTCTACTCTTTTCCAAATCAAGACCATGCTCTCAGAATTAGAGGAGCTGATTCTCATCCCAGCTGCTTCACACTTGGCTGCGAACCGCTCCAGCGAAAGCTGAAGATCATGTTCTGATGAAGCCAACAGGACCACATCATCTGCAAAAAGCAGAGACCTGATCCTCAGGCCACCAAAACGGACGCCCTCCACAACTTGGCTGGCCTAGAAATCCTGTCCATAAAGGTTATGAACAAAATCGGTGACAAAGGACAGCCTTGGCGGAGTCCAACTCTCACTGGGACCGAGCCCGACTTACTGCCGGCAATGTGGACCATGCTCTGACACCGGTCATACAGGGACCTAACAGCCCATATCGGAGGGCCTGGTACCCCATACTCCAGGAGTACCCCCTACAAGGCCCCCAGAGGGACATGGTAAAACGCCTTCTCCAAATCCACAAAACACATGTAGACTGGTTGGGCAAATTCCCACGCACCCTCCAGGATCCCCCTAAGGGTATAGAGCAGGTCCAGTGTTCCACGGCCAGGACGAAAACCACATTGCTCCTCCTGAATCTGAGGTTCAATAATCCAACGGACCCTCCTCTCCAGAACCCCTGAATAGACCTTACCAGGAAGGCTCAGGAGTGAGATCCCCGTAGTTGGAACACACCCTGCGGTCCCCCTTTTTAAATAAGCGAACCACCACCCCAGTCTGCCAGTCCAGTGGGACTGCCCCCAATGTCCACGCGATATTGCACAGCCCCACAACATCCAGAGCCTTAAGGAACTCCGGGCGGATCTCATCCACCCCTGGAGCCTTGCCACAGAGGAGCTTTTTAACCACCTCAGTGACCTCAGCACCAGAGATTTGAGAGACCAACCCAAAGTCCCCAGACTCTGCGTCCTCACTGGAAGACGTGTCGGTGGGATTGAGGAGGTGTTCGAAGTATTCTGCCCACCGATCCACAACGTCCTGAGTAGAGGTCAGCAGCACACCGTCCCCACTATAGATAGTGTTGGTAGCGCACTGCTTTCCCCCCCCGAGGCGCCGGATGGTGGACCAGAATCTCCTCAAAGCCATACGGAAGTCTTGCTCCATGGTCTCACCGAACTCCTCCCATGCCCGGGTTTTAACCTTGGCGACCACCCGAGCCACGTTCTGCTTGGACTGCCGGTACCAGTCAGCTGCCTCTGGAGTCCCACAGGACAAAAAGACCTGATAGGACTCTTTCTTCAGCTTGACAGCATCCCTAACCGCCGGTGTCCACCAGTGAGTTCAGGGGTTGCCACCACGACAGGCACCGACGATCCTGCGACCACAGCTCTGGTCTACAATGGAGGCACGGAACAGGGTCCATTCAGACTCAATGTCCCCCGCCTCTCCCGGAACATTTTGGAAGTTCTGTTGGAGGTGGGAACTGAAGCTCCTTCTGACAGGAGACTCTGCCAGACGTTCTCAGCAGATCCTCGCGATACGTTTGGGCCTGCCTGGTCTGACCGGCATCCTCCCCCACCAACTGAGCCAACTCACCACCAGGTAGTGGTCAGTTGAGAGCTCCGCCCCTCTCTTCACCCGAGTGTCCAAGACATGCGGCCGCAGGTCAGATGAAACAACAACAAAGTCGATCATCGAGCTGCAGCCTAAGGTATCCTGGTGCCAAGAGCACATATGGACACCTTTATGTCTGAACATGGTGTTCATTATGGACAATCCATGACTGGCACAGAAGTCCAATTACAAAACACCACTCAAATTCAGATCAGGGGGCCGTTCCTCCCAACCACACCTCTCCAGGTCTCACTGTCGTTGCCCAAGTGAGCGTTAAAGTCCCCCAGCAGAACGAGGGAGTCACCGGAAGGAACGCTTTCCAGCACCCCCTCCAAGGTCACTCATTTAGTTTTAATTGGGCTGTCAAAACAATATCAGTGATAAATTGCCAGGAAAATGTTCTAATTATGGCCTTACTGTTTATTACCTGCACACACTTCGCCCACACAAGAGGTAATTTCGATGGCACAATTTCCCTGAAAGCTCCACCGTGCTTTAGTTATACTGTCCTTTAAATGTGACATTTGAATGGAAAATTCAGTGAATAAATCCAATATGAGCTTTTTTATGTAGACACTTGGTTTGGTAAAAATAGAAATGGGCTTTAAGAGCCTCTCAGGAAGTATTTGTTTCCTTTTCCACATTGCCAGAGGGACATTATGTCCTGACGATGTTGGAGAAAACAAAAGGAGCATCATCTGTGGATGAGCTCTTAGTTTTAAAGCTTGATGGAACTAGATCAGAGTTATGTTTCGGAAAAAATATAATCATCATATAATCAGCTATGGTTTTTTTTATTTTTAGTTCTTCCATTTCTGATCCACAAAACTGAAATTTTCTAAACAGTGAAGAATTTGGGATGATTTGTCCGTTTGTAGAAAGTTGGCAGGGAACACGTTCAATTTGTTTCAAGGTGCGTTGACGCAGAAAAGATCACAGGGTTGCAGATAACACGCCTTCATCTTGTCAAAGCCTTGGGCTCCCGCTTTGTAGTTTTACATTTTACCAGTGCACCAGTCAAAGAATCCTCTCTGGTAATCTGCGCTGAGCTGGTAACCCTGCTCTCTGTCTACTGGCTGTTAAAGGCCCACGCTGGTTTTACACTTTAGGATAATGCTTGGAAACCAGCTGAGAAAGTGACATCATTCTCAAAACTGTCTTAAGTAAATATTTGAACCATTTTAAGCGTGTTTCCATGTAAAAAGTTAAGTTTAACTATTTCCATAACTGATGTATGGCCTCCTGTATGGCCTCTTGTGAAGACGGATGAGCTAACGGCTAGTACTGCCACCCTTATAAAACAGCCAGTCTCCAAAACTCCAGCTGTTTATTTTTGTGATTATTTACAAACACAAACATCACCACAAGCAAAAAAGGTGGCACTTCTGACACATCCAAGGTCATGTCCAACAGGATTGTCTTTAAAAGATCGGCTAAAGTTACTATTAAATACTGCATTAATGGTGGTGTACACCTGCATGTTTTGCGTGTTGCCCTTTGTAACGCCAGTGTTTCCCTGCTGCCACACATCTGACTTAAATGAATGAGTGATTAACAGGTATCTGCAGCACTTGATGTCCTCCTGAGGAGGCAATGTAAATCAGGTGTGCTGAAGCAGAGACGTGGAAAACATGCAGATAAGTGTGCCCCGAGGACCAGGGACAGGAAACCCTGGTGTACACCTTAATAACACAAACCTAAAGTTGGAGCTGCTTTGATGCTGCACTGACAAATCTGCTAAATAAGCTAGCTTGAAATGCAAACACGATCACAGATCTCTCACTCCTCCCATTAGTTATCATCCCTAGGCCACATCTGCTGGATACAGGAACTCACATTGCCAGAATAAACGGAATACTGCTAAACAGCAGTCGCAGTTTTCTAGGTCCGAACATCTTTTGTTGTTCGAGACTTCGAACGGTGTTTTTCTTTTTGAGACTTTGGTAGTTAGTCCTAAAGTTAAAGTGGTAGCAGCCGGCTGTTTCTCCTTCTCTGATGTTATTAGGCAGAGAACCTCACACACCTGTGATCTTCTGTTGCTAAATGCGTGAGTGTGTAATGAATGGAGGACCCTAGTAAATGATAGAAGACCCACACACGAGTGGTGATGAGCTACATTGTAGCCACAGCTACCCTGGGGCACACTGACATAGGCAAGGCTGACGAGCACTGGCGCCAGCAGTCCCTCTGACCATCACAAGTAGCTAGGTGGGTTAAGTGTCTTGCCCAAGGGCACAACAGCAGAATTCTCTGCCAGAAGCTGGGATTGATCCTACAACCTCCCGATTAATGGCCAACCCACTCTACCTCCCGCTCTAAATGCAGAAGTGTGGTGGTTTGGTCCAAGCCATGTTATTAACTGAGGTGTCAAAGTCCAAGCCCCCAGGCCGGGCTCTCCCAGCTGACCGGCTTCTGTCTCGGACCACATTACCCAGCATGCCCCTCGCGGGCATTCCCTCCACGTTGCACCTGCGTCATCCATGTCTATACATGGAAGAAGCCACACCGGCTCTTCACTCAGTCATCGTTCCACCGTGTTCCATGATCAGAGTATTCAGAAGCTAAGACAGTTAAGCCTCCACCTTTCTAACTCAGACCTCATCCTTCCGTCAGCCTTTTCAGCACCGCTTGCAGCCAGCAGTCTCTAATAAAGCTCGTACTCCCGAAACCAGTCTTCAAGTCTGACATGAAGTTGTTAGACAAACGTGAGAGAACTACTGCATGTTTTTACTTCTCCATAAAATACATACAAAACACACTTTAAAAGGACCAAATTATTTCTGTTTAGAGAGAGCAGCAGTTGCAGGAACTATCCACAAAAAACTGCAAAAGTAATATTTCTTTCCCCTAATTACAAAAATTGTAATGTGGTTCACAAAAGTTTGTTTTGATTGTGTAACATTTACTTTGAAACGTGTGTCCGTCAGTTTGGCACCACTGTAATCTTTAACAGCTTGACATCACCAGTGTCTCATCCAAATACGATAAAGTGACTACGTCACAGATATGAGCTAAAAGAGAGGGATGGAGTTCTGCTGTGATGTTAGCCACACAGACGTGTCCTACAGGGCTGAGACGGAGACAACGGTCTCCTACTGTTGGTAAGATGAGCAGGATGAGACATGAGGTCTGCTGTTCATCAGCCACACAGATGTGACACAAAAGCACATTTTTGGAGCTATTAAGAAGCTTTATGCGTCTAAACTTTTAATATTAAGACAATCTGAAAGTCTGACATTTTAAATTTAAGAACAATTGTGTTAGAAATATGCATCTGCAAATTCTGGTGAAAATTCTCAATGTTCCTTTATAAACAACTTTGAAAAGTGTCATCAGAAGGCATTTAGTACTTCGTGATACTATAAACAAATGATCAGATTTTATGCAAACAAACAGCGGCTTCGGGACTATGAAGCAGCTAGACCTAAAAGACAGAAATTCAACATTTATCTCCTAAAGGTTCAGAAACTGGACTCCAGGGCTCCCAAAAGCAAACAGATTAATGTTGACAGACACAAATATACAAAGAAGTGTAAACTTCACTGTCCCAACTCGGAGTTACATCACTGCTGGCATTTCAAACTGATTTTTCATTAATATTTAAATTACTATATGATTCCTAACAGACATTCAAGTATTTAATGTGTTTACACCTTTGTAAAACTGGGTTTATTTGAAAATGAGCCAAATTTATGATAAAATTGTCAATATATCTAAGGTGTTAATGTCTACAGTATGTCTAATAGGAAAGAAAGATATAAAACCTAATTTTATATTGCATGATTTGTTTCGCTTTCATCAAAGACCACACACGAACGGTAAAAATAAGAAATAAACGGTTAATTTTAGGCCAATCTATGCAAAAAATATAGTTATTGAGCTTTCTATCTTCAACTCTGTCCAGATGGTCTGAAGCAAAAAGAGCTGCTGTTTATGATCCAAATGGCTTTTATTCAAAACATCCTGCACACAGCATATGCTAATGGTCTTGTGCAGGCCAAAAGGCAAAGTGGGCTGAACTAGAAGGCAGAAAATGTCACATCATTTAAACATGTTTGACATCTGAAACCACCATTGACCTTCCAGGGGGCTTTTACTGTCCGCAGCGACTGAGCAGTTCAAAAATAATCCTCCCCCTGTCAAACGTCAGTCAAGCTCAAGCACAAACACAAGCTATCATCCAGCTTAGTTTGGCTCCCATTTCAGAAAACTGAACAGGAAGACACATCCAGACCAACCAGCAGTTGTTGGAGCCATAACAGAAATCAGGAAGTAGTGGATTTGGGAAGCGAAGCAAGCTTTAGGTGTGCTGATGTAAACAGATGCTCCAACACCTTTACCAGCGGGGGTTGGGTGGGGCCGGGTGAAGCAGAGGGCAGAGCAGGCAGTTTATCCATAACTTCTAATGAAACTGACCTTCCATGAATACCCTCAATTATGATTTCTTTAATAAAGTCTTCAACCACAGTCACTGATCCTAAAGTGACATCAATACTGAGATAATCTGTCATTATTCTGACAAACTGCCCATGTTTTGGTTTATTCTCACGTCTGAGGCGCAGCCCGCCCTTTTTAAGAAGATTTAACACAATCTGTGGAAGGTTATGAACATGTCATGACACTGGGTCAGGCAACGCGATGATCACAAAGGCAACGCTGACAGACTTTCATTCTTAATCTGGCTTTTATATTCTCTTGGGCGTGTGTGTGTGTGTGTGTTTGTGTGTGTGTGTGTGTGTGTGTGTGTGTGTGTGTGTGTGTGTGTGTGTGTGTGTGTGTGTGTGTGTGTGTGTGTGTGTGTAAGGGGGATTATTAATGATCTGCTATAAGGAAACAGATTAGAGCTTTGGTTTAGATGCACAAATTAAAGGAAAGTTGAGTCAAACATGATGGTTCACTTACACTCTTCAGCTTTTTTTAAACAAAATGCAGCAGAGAAGAACTTTCAGCATTAGACATTCTAAACAGTGTGTGTGTGTCTGTGTGTGTGCGTGTGTGTATGTGTGTGTGTGTGTGCGTGTGTGTATGTGTGTGTGCGTGTGTGTGTGTGTGCATGTGTGTATGTGTGTGTGCATGTGTGTATGTGTGTGTGCATGTGTGTATGTGTGTGTGCATGTGTGTCTGTGTGTGTGCATGTGTGTCTGTGTGCATGTGTGTGTGTGTGTGTGTCTGTGCATGTGTGTATGTGTGTGTGTGTCTGTGTGTGTCTGTGTGCTTGTGTGTGTGTGTGTGTGTGTCTGTGTGTGTCTGTGTGTGTGTATGTGTGTGTGCGTGTGTCTGTGTGTGTGTGTGTCTGTGTGCGTGTGTGTGTGTGCGTGTGTGTGTGTGCGTGTGTGTGTGTGTGTGTGTGTGTGTGTGTGTGTGTGTGTGTGTGTGTGTGTGTGTGTGTGTGTGTGTGTGTGTGTGTGTGCGTGCGTGTGTGTGTGTGTGTGTGTGTGTGTGTGTGTGTCTGTGTGCATGTGTGTGTCTGTGTGTGTCTGTGTGTGTGTGTGTGTGTGTGTGTCTGTGTGCGTTTGTGTGTCTGTGTGTGTCTGTGTGCGTGTGTGTGTGTGTGTGTGTCTGTGTGTGTGTGTGTGTGTGTGTGTGTGTGTGTGTGTGTGTGTGTGTGTGTGTGTGTGTGTGTGTTAGGGGTATCCTTGGGAAAAAAGACAAAGAGTAGAATCTCTGTCTATAAAATTAGCAATTTGCTTTCATCTAAAATCAAAGAGATTCCTACAAATCTATTAAAGGCCACCTTTTGTTTATTTAATAATGCATCAAACTGGGACCAAAGCAAGCTTTTCTAGCAAAATGTAGACTTTTGTTCAGAACAAATATAATTAGACTTATTTTTAAGATACTTGCTACAACGCTGAAACTAATTTGTATTGAGCATCGTGCAGTCCTTGATGAGTTATTCCCTGAGGTTACGAGGCCCAGATTGTATTTTGAACTGGCATAAAATCCTTGAATTAAAGAAAACGCAAGGGCTTTACACTTTCCAGAGATCGGTGAAGGCTTACTGAGATTAGACTAGCCGTCTCTGTGGCATAGACTGATGCATGTTAAAGGATGACAGGGTTTTAAAACTCCTCTCCTGAAAGTACAGTCATAGAGAAAAGGTTGAGCTTCCTGTAATGTGTTCATCTGCATTAGGTCTGTTTATCTCCATGTTCTCATTTAGCTGCAGTCTGGGGTTTGCCTGGTGTGTTGAAAACAAGCTGAACGCTCAGTTTCATTAATTAGATTGAACACAAAATAAAGAAATAAAATTCCCATTATGTTTGTTTTTATTACGGGAAAGCACAAGCCCAGAAAAAGGAGGCTTTGTTTCATGGTCTCATTTGTTCATGTATGGTTTTTATTCTCTCCTCTCAACTTGGTGCTGACAAGTGTGTGTGTGTGTGTGTGTGTGTGTGTGTGTGTGTGTGTGTGTGTGAGAGAGTGTGTGTGTGTGTGTGCGCGCGCGTGCGCGTGTGTGTGTGTGTGTGTATGATTGTTTGCCCTGTGTGTCTCTGTGTTGCCCTGCGATGGACTAGCTCTCTGTCCAGGGTGTACCCCATCAGATTGCCCATTGATCGCTGGAGATAGGGCCCCACCCCCCCAACCCTAGGTGAACAAGTGGGTTCAGAAGATGGATGGATGGATGATATCTAAAGTATGAGACAATCTAGCATGCGAAGCTTCATACCTTTGGTGGAACAGTTGATCCAGAGGTGTATGGAGCCAGGCTTGGTGGCACATCTGTAATGTAGGTTTTCTTGGGTCCTGGAGGCTGGTAAGTTTGGGCTGGAACTGGATCAGGTCTCCTAGAGTTTATGCCACCTACGTGAGGTCCTAGATGGTGATGTTCTTGATGCGTCATTGGGGAAAAGCCAGGCTGTGGCGGTCCATAAGCAAAGTCAGGACCCTTGGGCTGGGCAGGCATGTACTGCACCTGTCCAGGGCTGCGAATTGGCTGCTGACCATAATGGTGGCCAACCAGGGCTTGGTGTTGGGGACCGGCCTGGGCCGGCCTCACCTGGACGTTAAAGGTGGGTTGGCTTGGGGTGGATGCTGTGGTATAAGAAGCTGGAACGGGCTGGGGAGTCATGTAGCCTTGAGGCTTGGCTACTGGGCTGACAGAGGCAGGTGGGACAGATGGGACCACCCCTGGGGCTTGAGGTTTGGGTGTAGACTTCTTTGTGGCAGTCAGAGGCGGCTGAGTTGGAATGACCATACGCTTGTAGCCAGTCACTGGAGTGTTGGGAGCGGGGCCTACCAATGACACAGCATTCTGGGAAAAAAAGTAAAAAGAGCACCAGTTACAAAACAAGCTAAGGGTTACGATCGCACGTTTTATCATACAAATTACCTTTTTTGTAAGAAAAGCAAAAATCTTTTTTAAACATTTGCCATATTTTCTCTTTTTCTACATCATGTTAGCTTTATTCTAACTGTTAGATTCTGTTCTGTCATGGTTCTGCTTGACTTGAGTGCAGCTTTTAACATGTGGATCACAACACCTTCTTGTTCTAAATGTTAATAATAAATGATCTGGTTGGCATCCATTCCTGTATTAGACTGGCTCTCCTTTTATCTTTCAAACTAAACTTTCTCTGTGAGGACAGAAACCATTTCCTCAGACACTGCTCCACTTACTTGTGGGGTCCTACAAGGCTCAATTCTGGGACTTTATTTTTTTTCTTTCTATATCCTTCTATTAACCTCCATCATTCAGTCTTTCCCAGACATCTCATACCACTTCTACACTGATGGCACTTAGGTTGGTTTATGCTTGACGCGTCCTCGAGGTCCGCACGGCTCCGCGCGGCGAAATTGCGTCATTTTAACAACCACGCCCCTCCACCGCTCCTCCACACGGCCCAAAATTTCCGCACCACGCACCTAGGAAATTTTCTAACCACGTGGACGGTCGGACGCGGAAAAACATGGCGGACCGGCAAGAACTAGTATGGCAGAGGTTCGTAAATACAGACATTTGTATGATTCAGCTCTCAAAGATCACCGTGATCAACATGTTGTTAATAATTCTTGGAGAGAAATAGCTCGCACTGTCGGAAAAGACGAGGACACTTAAAAATGCTGGAATGCCATGTTGTAAACAACAGTAATGTTTACTTCTACTATGGTGTAGTGTTGGATGCATGCCGTAGAGCTCCATACTGCCCCCTACAGTTTGGGAGAATATTGTCTCACCGCAGAGACAAGCCGCATGAACCATAAACGCTGCGAGTTGTGAAGCGCGT
Organism: Nothobranchius furzeri; assembly: GCF_043380555.1. Taxonomy (NCBI): domain Eukaryota; kingdom Metazoa; phylum Chordata; class Actinopteri; order Cyprinodontiformes; family Nothobranchiidae; genus Nothobranchius; species Nothobranchius furzeri. Next base: position 61,202,579 of record NC_091756.1, on the reverse strand, counting down.
TCCATCCGTGAGCCGCATCACCAAGCGGAAAGTGAATGAGTCAAGCATAAACCAGGCGTTGGCTGTAGGTCCTTCAACCCCCACCATTTGGACAAGCTGGCCATTCTTTTTCTGTGTCTTACGCAGATCAGAAACCGGCTGTCCAGCAACTTCTAGAAGTTTTCTTTGATTCCATTTTAGGCTTTGATTCACACATCAAATCCATCTCCCGTTCCAGTTTATTTTACTTAAAAAACATCTCAAAATTCCAGAAAATTGTTTCCATTGCTGACTTGGAAAACACCAAAATAAAACAAAAGAAGACTCCATGCCTTTGTCTCATCACATTTGGACTGTTTTTACCGATCTGGATCAGTGGTGCAAAAAGAGTGTGTGCAGGGTATGCGACGCACAGGGGTGCCAGGCTGGACGGGGCACCAAAGTGATGAGGCAAAAAATATTTTAGTCTGCATTTCCTGTGTTTTGGTCCGTTTGTGTATCTGCAAATTATATAATTGATAACAGAGAAGCACGTCAGTGATTAGGCGCCTCTCCCCTTCTCAAGTTCAGTCACTGAACTTTGTGTGCTTTTTGGAATAGACGGTTGTAGCGCAGCAACACAACCCTCTGCTGAGACTTCAGCTGTCTGTCTAACTGTTGAATTTTCATCCAAAGGCTAGATGTTCAAGGAAATATGGCGGCTGGTAAAAGCCAGCGAGACAAAGCTTCACTGAGATGTCAGAGGCTTTTGCCCCAAGAGTCTCCCATGTAAGTAATAATTGTTTTCCACCAGCACTGCTTATTGGTGTCAGACATTCAGCCATTCTAAAAAAGGTCTATCATTAACCTTGGATGGCCTTATTAGGTTACTGCCTGCAGCCAGTCATTTACTACGTTTGCAGCCATAGATGAACAGAAATGAACACTTGTAGTCTTTTCTTCCAAAAATGGGGCAGCGCAACCGTTTCAACAGCTTTCGGTGATCAAAGCTGTGCATGGATGTCACAAATAGGATCGTTTTCCTGAGCAACTAGTCTACTCTGAACTAAATCAACTAACTATCAGAGAAAGTATATAAAGAACTGCAGTCTTACTAATAAACTAAGATAAAAAGAATTCCAAGTTATGGTAAACTCATCAACTTTGTCTAAATCCCATCTAATCTAAGTCAGAGGGATGCCTCTGAGGAAGCGGTAAACGCTCCAAAAATATTTTCTGCTCTCGCTCCGATTTCTGTCTCAGTGATTAGAGCTGATGTTTATTTAAAAAGTGTGTCTCTCTGCGTATGGAAACGGGCTCCACTATGCCCTTTAGGAAGAGATATTACTTAATTTAAATGTTTCACGGGTTTTAAATACTTTAGATTATTAATTGATCTTTGAGGCCTTAGAACCAACGGAAGCCTTTAGCTTGCACAGTGCCGCAAATGCAAATTGGGCCCCTCTAAATAATTACATTGTCATGGTACGTTTTCCACAAATTACATTAAGTGAATAGATTTACCCCTTTCTGAGCACTTTAAAATTAATAAAATGTGGAAAATCTGAGCTGAAATGTCAGCGTAGAGGAGAAGAACGTCCAAATTAAGTCAGCTGCAGGGTGCCTGACTGGCCAGCATCAGTGAGAGCAGTCAGAGATATTATCTGTCTAAAGGGTCATGGACCATAAAAACAAAATTACAAACAGCTGGCAAACTAAAGCTGAAAATATGAGTGGAGGCCAAGTAGATCCAAGTAAAACGACTAAATACGTGGTCCTCCCCTCACGCTCTACAGTGTGTATAAAAGGCTGAGCAGGCCTGGTGATTCTTATCTGGTATCAAGATAAACACAAAGAGATGATGGAGGTTTTGGAGTGGTTGAGTTTGAAGACTGGCTAGTGATTCAGTGGGTACTGCACATCAATGCCTGCCTTAAGACAAAAAAAAACACTATTAATCTACAACTAAAAAGCACATTTGATAACACTGATGCTAAGATTAAAGAGTGTTGAGCTCACGGATTATACTTCAGACTTTTTTGGGTTTTAAGCAGCAGAGGTCAGGAAAGTTAGCACAGGGGTAACTGGCTTGTGGCGGCCAAGCGTTCATAGCGACGTCACTTTTTGATCCTTCCATGTCAGCAGAATTTAGCAAGCGCTGGATTGTTCACCCACTAATAGGGAACGAGAGCTGGGTTTAGACTGCTGTGAGACAGGTAACTTTTACCTTGTGGACTTAACATTGACATTCTCACCTACAGGTGTTAATTCGTTTTTTATATTCTCAGGGTATCTGCAGGTTTAAAGGAGCCAAATTTTAGACTTTTTAAGACCTTTTTTAAGGCCACTTTGACCAAATTTAAGCTATTTGTTAAATTAAATTTAAGCTATCATTTCCAGCTATTGCCTGGAACCGGTGCTAACCACGTCGCAAACGTGGGATTAGCCATCCAGTTACCATTAAACTTGCACTTCCCCATGGCGCGAGCTCCCACTAGCTTAACCAGCTAATGTGCTCATCTAAAAACAGCCCCCTTTCACAACCAACTGAATGTGTACGGTTCCGCTTACGGCAACATCGTACACAACAAATACTGGACACTAACTAGAAATTCATGAAAATTTTATAGAAATAAAAAATATTTTGTTTACTGGGTCTTTGGTAATTTAAGACCTTTGGAAACTGTTTTTAAGGATTATTTGTCATTTTTAAGGATTTTTAAGGCCTTAAATTTGGAAAAGCAAATTTAAGACTTTTTAAGACTTTTTAAGGACCCGCGGACACCCTGTATTCTGTAGCGCTATGTGTTAGGAGTAAGGGCATAGCTAAGAGGGTGACAGTGAAGCTCCAAGCAGCAAATCTCGGATTGTGCTTAAACATTATTACCAGCCCTGCTGCTTAACACGCTTGAAGCCAATTCTGAAACGATCACTGCAGCTCCATGCAGTGAAGGCAATTTCCACATCCCAGGAACTACCCCGGAGTTCCGGAAACGCAACAGAGCTGAAGCCCAGAAGCAGAACCAGAGCCGGCGGCCGACATCACCAGACCGGCGGGGCTCTCCGGCGGCTGACCTCACCAGGCCCGGCAGTTGACATCACCAGACCCGGTATGGCCGACACCCCGGCACCACCAGGCCCGGTGTGGCTCTCCGGCGAGGCCGACGGCACTAGACCCGGCGTGGTTCCTCCGGGGCGGCTGACAGCAGCGAGCCCTGCCATCGAGCCCGACTTGGTGACGTGGAGCTCGGCCTGTTACGCTGGGGTCGCGGGACCGGAGGAAGGCAAAAGAGGAGAAATCTGAGTAAGAAAAATGCCAGGAGGATGATCGGCTGGACGGGGCAAAGACATGGCTGCAGACGACCTGGGGGAGATCAAACAATCTCTGAACTACATGTCAGGTGAGCTGTCAAAAGTTACATTGCTGCAGGATCGCTTGCTAAGACTGATGGAAGAGGTGAGAGAACTCAAATTACTGTTAACCAAGAAAGAGAAAAGGATATCGGCTTTAGAGCAAAGAGTGGATGAACTTGAACAATATACAAGAAGAGAAGACTTGGTAATAATGGGACTTGAACATCTGGCACAAGGTTGATCAGCACCGGTACACCAATGACTGCACCTCTAAGGACTCAGCTGTAAAAATCCTGAAATTTGCAGATGACACCACTGTCATTGGGCTCATCCAGGATGGTGATGAGTCTGCTTATCAGCGAGAAGTTGAGAGGCTGGTGGTCTGGTGTAGCCAGCACAATCTTGAGCTTAACACCCTTAAAGCTGTGGAGATGGTCGTGGATTTTAGGAAGCTTCCCACAGTGCTGTCCCCCCTCACAATATCCAACAGCCCAGTGTCAATGGTGGACTCATTCAAGTTCTTGGGAACTATCATTTCCAGGGATCTGAAGTGGGAAACAAACATCAACTCCATCCTCAAAAAGGCTCAGCAGAGGATGTATTTCTTACGGCAACTAAGGAAGTACGGCCTACCACAACAGCTGCTGATCATCTTCTACACTGCTGCAGTCGAATCCATACTTTGCTCATCCATCACTGTCTGGTTTGGGTCAGCCACAAAAATGGACAAATGCAGACTACAGCGTATTATTAAAACAGCAGGAAAAACCATTGGTGCCCAACTGCCCTCTGTCCAGGAACTGTACATCAGCAGGATCAGGAAAAAGGCAGGGAATATTGTCCAAGATGCCACACATCCTGCATCTACTCTCTTCCATCTCCTCCCATCTGGCAGACGCGATAGATCGCTGTACACAAAAACTACCAGACACAAGAACAGTTTCTTTCCTTCAGCCATTTCTCTCCTGAGTCTGTAGATTCTTTTACCTTCCTTTTACTATAGTTTTTAATACTAATTCAGTATGTTTATGGATATGAGTGTGTGTGTGTGTGTGTGTGTGTGTGTGTGTGTGTGTGTGAGTGTGTGTGTGTACATATGTATATGTGTGTGTACGTGTATGCATATATGTATATATGTGTGTGTGTGTAAATGAACATGTGTGTGGGTATACATGTTCTTATGTGTTTTTTATGTATGCATTTTTATTCTCATTCATTGTAGTTGTTGTATGTTTTAGAGAGCGAACATCTACCGAAGCCAAATTCCTTGTAAATGTAATTTTACTAGGCCAATAAATCTGAAATCTGAATCTAATGGGACTTGAAACCAGACACAGAGGCTATGCTAATGCAGTTACCAATCATGACTCAGCAGAAGATGCCTCAGAAAAAGAACTTGAGTCACTTAAACAACAAGTTGTGACATTTCTACACAGTAAGAATATTTCCATACAAAAAGAAGCCATTTCCATACGTCACACTCTGCCTAAGAAATATGAAAAGGCAAAACCAGCTATTATAGTGAGGTTCACCAGCAGAAAACAAAGAAACAATGTACTGGCACAAGGAAACAAGCTAAGAGGCACTAATGTGTACATAAACGAACGTCTAACCATAAAGGAACAATGTGTATCAATATATGTGGAATAAATTAAGTACCGAAATTAAGAACACCAAAACAAAAAATACCTTTAATAAACATATCAAAAATGAAAGGCTTAGCTTATATGATGCTGTGAGATAGATGTATTTATGAAGTAGAGAGAATGAAAGGGAAAACACACATTGTATGTTCTACTTTGTTTCTTTTAGCTGTTATTTTTTGTGTTTTATTTTGCATTATTTGTTTTCTCCTTTCATTAATATAAGAAGAAAAAAAATGTGTGTACATATTTGTTTTCTCTCCATTTTTTGCCAAAGCTAAATCAGTAAACCAGGTTAGACAGTTTTATTTACTATAATAACTTTGATGTCATTTGTACTTATTTTGGTTAAGGGGAACATACATAAGTTTTGCTTCTTTCTGTTCCTTTTTCATTTTTTGTTTTGTGTTTTGTTTTTAATTGTGAATAAATGAAAATAAACTAAAGAAAAAAAATGAAAAGAAAAGAGGGCGACAGTGAAGCTTCGAGCAGCAAATCTCCTCTCAGCCCAAAATACCACATAGTCAAAACCTCCATCCAGCTGACTCTATAATCCCAACTGTACAGCATTTCTGTGTGAATCTCTCCACAATGTTCAGGAATTTTACCATTTTCAAGATTTCTAGTATACTCTGTGACCTGTTTCCCATCAATAAAACTAGTTTCCAAACTTTACTGACACATCACTGAAAAGCAAAGCAGAAAACAGCATGGAAACAGGGCCTTCATGCATCGAACATTCGTAGAAACTGTCCTTTAATTCATCCTATGAACTAAATTTAGAACGAACGGTCAAACTGACTGATGAATCACACCTGTGCGTACCCAGGTGCTCTTGTCCATTCACTGTCATTTACATACAGAAACATCCTCAATTAACCATATTTGGTTACACCACGACCTCAGCTCATGAGGGGAATCCCAGCAATCTTCCTGGAAACTAAATAATCAACTTCAGCCTCAGCGAGATTGAGGCACTGGCTGCGGAAGTAGAAGAAATCCAAACAAGTAGCAAAAATTGTAAATGCGGTCAGGACAGAGGAGAGGTCCCTGTTGGAAATAAAGAAAATTGGTTCCACATAAAATGGAATATGAAAAATCATATTTTACTGGACTGAATGTTCCATTCTGTTGTCATTTACACTTTACGTTTAAGTAGTTGAATGCATGTTCTGTTTGGAGTTAGCTTGGTTGTCTGAGTTCAGAGCTGCAGAGATGTCAGTCTATTTGGTTACCTTGGCAACACATGTATTTTTGGGGAGCAGAGCCAAGGGAATTCTGGGAGTTCTCCTGGTTGTCAAATATTGATTATGCACTGGAATCAGATTCTTGCGGTTTGTATTTCGCTTCGCAAACGGTCCCAAACCACAGCATAGCTCCAGAAGGATCTCCCTCGGGAATCAGATCAGTGCGCTCACAGAAGACACGTTGATGTCATTCCTAAGCGCCACAAGTTAGTAAACGAAAGCGGGAGTGTGCAGTGTTGCTTTTGGAGACCGACATGAAGCACACAGCCTCCGACTCTTCTAACTGAGCGGTGGTGCTGACGTGGGCTCCTCTCCCATCCAAGAGTGCTAAAGGCAGATCACGGCAGCCAATCCCTGCGCTGCCATGGCTGGAGCAGCCAGCAGAGAAAATGTTTACCCCACTGCATACAGAGTGCCTGAGTTCTGATGAGAACTACAAAGAGAGATGTTATCTCTACTGTCTTAGCTTCCCTACATTGGCTACCTGTAAAATTCAGAATAGATTTTAAGATCCTTCTTCTCACATATAAAGCTCTTAATAATCAAGCTCCATCATACATCAGTGATCTGATTGTTCCATACGTTCCTAACCGAGCACTTCGCTCTCAGACTGCAGGTCTACTGGTGGTTCCCAGAATATCTAAAATTAGGATGGGAGGCAGATCTTTTAGTTATCAGGCTCCTCTCCTGTGGAACCATCTCCCAGCTTTAGTCCGTGAGGCAGACACTTTGTCTACATTTAAGAATAGGCTTAAAACATTTTTATTTGATAGGGCCTATGGTTAAAATCTGATGTTAGCCTAAATCTGGACAAGTGGGGGAGTACAGGGAGGTGGAGTGTACAGTCGGTAAAGACGACTCTCCCTTGCCCTGCCTCCAACATGCCTACATCTAAATAGGATAGATTATCCAGAGTTATCTCTGTAGTTATGCTGCTATAGGCTTAGACGGCTGGAGGACACACTGACCACTTTCCACACTCTACTGCTTTATTCTACTATCTGCTCTTTAACTGTATTATTTCCTGCTATTTCAGCTGTTAACTTTATTTTCTCTAAGTGTTTTCTCCCCAGAAGAAGCTACAACGATGTTCTGCTGAGCTGTGGAGGCCTCATGGAGGGGGCCATCGACTAGCACACTGCTGCTAACCACTTAAACATTCTCCCTCTCCTGATAATAACTTTTGCTTTCCTTGACGTTGGATGTGCTACTACTAGTTTACCCGTTTAATTATAGATCCACTAGGATAAATACAATAAAGTTTATCTTTCACCTAATAGAATATTTACTAAGAAATCACAATGTAACTATAGAAACACTACTTTGTGTGCGTGCGTGCGTGCGTGCGTGTGTGTGTGTGTGTGTGTGTGTCTTCTCCATCCCCAGTGAGTCGTGGAGGATGGCTGCTTATACTGAGCCAGGATTCTCTGGAGGTTTCTTCCTGTTAAAAGGGAGTTTTCCTCTCCACTGTCGCTGCATGCTTGCTTAGTCTGAGGATTGCTGTATAGTCACTGACACTAGTCAGTGACTCGATGCAATTTGCTGGGTTCCTTATATAGGAAACTTTTTTTCTGATGAACTGACCTGCATTGGAATGTTGAGTAAAGTAACTTGAGATGATGCTTGTCGTGATTTTGCGCTATATAAATAAACTTGAATTGAATTGAATTGAATAACTTCAGCTGGCCCATTTGTAGTTGCTGGGAAGCAGGGCCGAAAAAAGCGTCCGGCTCAGCACAGACAAAGCCAATGTAGATGCTTCGACTACCAGGGACACTCCAAGCTGACCATAGTGTAAATGCACCAATTAACTTATGCAACTCAATGGTTGATATGCTGTCATGTTTTTTAGATGTTGCCATCTAAATCACTAAATGACTCCCAGCCAAACATGGACCAACAGCGATTTCCCCAACAGACATCCACACAGGAGCTCCTCCTAGATTGCACGGCTTTGGAAATCAACACATTATTGTGAAAGATCCGTCCATTAGACCAAGAGCTCTATTTATGAACAACCTAAGCTGAACCCACGTAATTCCTTTCTAAAATTTGAACATAATTTGTAATCCCCAATACTAAAGTGATAACGGAAGGACAAACACTAAAACACAGAACATTTTCAACTAAAAACTATAAATTCGTTCAGTGTTCTCTGAGAATCTCAGTTTAAACATATATGCAGTATCAGTGTGAATGCATGCTGTTTCCAACATCCCTGCAGACGCAAACACCACACATTCAGATTTATAAAAGTTTTCTCCAACCTCTGAATAAAAGTTAACCCTCCCTCTATACGATAATTCAAACTGACTTTGCAAACAACTTAAGTGTGAAATTTCACAGAAACTCTCAAAAAGCCTTTTGACACATTAAAAAAGATTAGGAGAGACTATACAAGCCTCGGAGGGGGGCTGAGTAAAACTGTTAACTTTGCACTTCAAACCGCTGTGGTGGTTTATATATATATATATTTATTTTATTTATTTAGTTTTTTCAGTAAGCTTTGGGAAAACCCCTGCAGAGGCAGAAGTTCTGGTGGCATCTTTTCTGACTCATCTAAGACCTTGGATCTTCCTCTGTAAACTTTCTCCTGCTTCTTATTCACACGGCACCGCTGCTCCGGACGGTCAGCTCTGCTGCTTCAGCGCTTACACAATGACCATGGAGGAATCCCCAGTCAACATTCGCTAATCTCTCCTTCAACTGCAGTGGTCTCGTCTCAATGAAGTCAGGAACAAAAGTTACATCTGACAAGTTGCAAGCCTCGGTACGATCTGAGAGTAGCGCTCCTCTTCCTAAAATAGTCCCCGATAAGGCCTGTTAAAAGTGATTAAACAGTGACTGGAACATTTAAAATGACCTCCAGCTGTTTCCTACTGCAGTATCTCTTTACAGATAGTGTTTTAACACACGGGGAACTTTTTGCTATGCTCATTCATTTTCACTTATTGTAAATGCTGTTTTTTTTCCTGCTTCCATTGATAGCACGACAATTACTGCCTCTGTAGAAAAAATATCCCTATATTTTATTATTCAGTAAATTAATAAAGACCAACTGTTCTTACTTGGATAACCACATATATCTCGTGTATTAATAACTCTGTAAAAAATCAAATAAAATAAAACTGTGCTTTTATATCTGACATAATAACTAAATATATTTTACACTGATTCAGCAGCAACACGTATATTTTGCCACAGTCCTTCCAGATAAATTCTACCTACTATAATCAATAAATTCAATTTGTCCTTGAGTACAACAGGAAACGGAAAACGTCAGTTAGACAATCAATCTCAAACAAAAACAAATAAACCTGTTATTTTTTTATAGAACCGATTAAGAGGTTAAAGCACAGCATGCACTCACCATGGACATGGATGTGGTAGCAATCATTATACAATGTAGTTAAAAAAAATAAAACCTTTATTGAGGATTTCCTGCGTTTCATTTAGAGTCAAAATGATGGAACGCCTACGTCTCTTTCTACAGCAAAGCCATCATTAGATGTGAGGATAAAAAAGGCTCCTGCTCCAGATGCAACACCTCACAGCTCAACGATAACCTGCAGCCGTCCACGTGGACATGCCATATGTCCTCTGAAGCAAATGTTTTTGATCAGACGAGGCAAAGATTGAACCGCTGGGCCTCAGTGACAAGTATGTGGGGCTTTCAACCCTAAGAACACGAAACCAGCTGTTGATTTGGAAGTGGTAGCATCCTGTTGTGTCGTCCAGGACAAAGACTCCAAACATCAGATTTGATTTCTGATTGGATGTGATGTTAACTATTATTTAACATTTAAACTTATTTTCTGATTATTATTTTATTTATTCTAAAAACCCTGGTAAGGGATGTTTTTCTGTATTTGGAGCATCAGAAAAAGTTTTATGGTGGAGGTGATGTTTTACAGTCACTGAGAAACTGCATGCAAGCAGTTTGTTGTTGTGCTGCTAATACAGTAGCAGGTGGAGCTGCTAATACAGTAGCAGGTGCAGCTGCTAATACAGTAGCAGGTGTAGCTGCTAATACAGTAGCAGGTGCAGCTGCTAATACAGTAGCGGGTGCAGCTGCTAATACAGTAGCAGGTGGAGCTGCTAATACAGTAGCGGGTGCAGCTGCTAATACAGTAGCAGGTGGAGCTGCTAATACAGTAGCAGGTGCAGCTGCTAATACAGTAGCGGGTGCAGCTGCTAATACAGTAGCGGGTGCAGCTGCTAATACAGTAGCGGGTGTAGCTGCTAATACAGTAGCGGGTGCAGCTGCTAATACAGTAGCGGGTGCAGCTGCTAATACAGTAGCGGGTGCAGCTGCTAATACAGTAGCGGGTGCAGCTGCTAATACAGTAGCGGGTGCAGCTGCTAATACAGTAGCGGGTGCAGCTGCTAATACAGTAGCGGGTGCAGCTGCTAATACAGTAGCGGGTGCAGCTGCTAATACAGTAGCGGGTGCAGCTGCTAATACAGTAGCGGGTGCAGCTGCTAATACAGTAGCGGGTGCATCTGCTAATACAGTAGCGGGTGCATCTGCTAATACAGTAGCGGGTGCAGCTGCTAATACAGTAGCGGGTGCAGCTGCTAATACAGTAGCCGGTGCAGCTGCTAATACAGTAGCGGGTGCAGCTGCTAATACAGTAGCCGGTGCAGCTGCTAATACAGTAGCGGGTGCAGCTGCTAATACAGCAGCGGGTGCAGCTGTTAATACAGTAGCGGGTCGGGTGCAGCTGCTAATACAGTAGCGGGTGCAGCTGCTAATACAGTAGCGGGTGCAGCTGCTAATACAGTAGCGGGTGCAGCTGCTAATACAGTAGCAGGTGTTGCTGCTAATACAGTAGCAGGTGCAGCTGCTAATACAGTAGCAGGTACAGCTGCTAATACAGTAGCAGGTGCAGCTGCTAATACAGAAGCGGGTGCAGCTGCTAATACAGTAGCGGGTACAGCTGCTAATACAGTAGCGGGTACAGCTGCTAATACAGTAGCAGGTGCAGCTGCTAATACAGTAGCAGGTGCAGCTGCTAATACAGTAGCGGGTGCAGCTGCTAATACAGTAGCGGGTGCAGCTGCTAATACAGTAGCAGGTGCAGCTGCTAATACAGTAGCAGGTGTTGCTGCTAATACAGTAGCAGGTGCAGCTGCTAATACAGTAGCGGGTGCAGCTGCTAATACAGTAGCGGGTGCAGCTGTTAATACAGTAGCAGGTACAGCTGCTAATACAGTAGCAGGTGCAGCTGCTAATACAGTAGCAGGTGCAGCTGTTAATACAGTAGCAGGTGCAGCTGCTAATACAGTAGCAGGTGCAGCTGCTAATACAGCAGCAGGTGCAGCTGCTAATACAGTAGCGGGTGCAGCTGTTAATACAGTAGCAGGTGCAGCTGCTAATACAGTAGCGGGTGCAGCTGTTAATACAGTAGCGGGTGCAGCTGCTAATACAGTAGCGGGTGTTGCTGCTAATACAGTAGCAGGTGTTGCTGCTAATACAGTAGCGGGTGCAGCTGCTAATACAGTAGCAGGTGCAGCTGCATGTTTTTGCAATTAAAATGTTATGTTGTAATGGAATTCATGCATTAGTATTTGTTTGCTTTGAACCCAGAGCAGACGTCACACGCCAGACGACATCAACAGTGCATACTTTAGTATTTGTTCATTTATCGTGAGTAATATCGATATCACAATATTAAGCACTGTTATCGAATATCGCAGGTTTTCCTAATATTGTGCAGCCCTAATTGACATGATGGGTTAATGCAACATGACATGTTGCACATGATGTTTCTCTGTCTCCCGTGCTACGTTTTTATTTTTTATTCATGTCATTGTTTCAGTGTTTAGGGTTCGAGTGGTACTCCTCTAATAATTTAATCTGATTGTTCTCACATGGTTTCATCTGACAGCAAAATTACATCCATCAGCTGTTACTGCATATGCATGTGTTTACAGTAATAAATAGAACTCCCATCCTAAAATTAATGAACGAAATCTGTGTCACTACAATCACAGAGCATCTTAGGATTAGTTAAATAGATCATTTGAATGAATAAAACTCAGGCAATGTGTACAAAGCTCAAAGCTAAATAATCATTTTCATTTCAAATTAGGATCCAGGAATTCTTGTGGAATTTAGCATTTCACTTGCATTACTGGAAATTAGGAAATTATTTTCTTTTGTTTCCTCACAACAAGAATCAGACTCGGCCTCTCTCAGACGGCAACCTGCAAATGAACAGGATTCTGCTGCTTTTAGTTTTAACTTTAGCAAAATTGACCAAATAAAATAAATTGGTCCAAACAATCGATTATGAATAAAACATGAATCCAAAATTTACTTATTTCAACTTTTGACACATTTTCTTTAAGTTTTTTTTTTTTACCACCCAAAAAAAGATGAGCAAGTTTCAAGAATTCAAGGTGGTGGGGTGCATCTCATTTACGAAGTTATAAAATCCTGATTTAAAGAACAATTTAATGAAATAAAATACATCAGTTGTTTCTTAGTTTAGACTAAAGTCAGCCTGCTCTATAGTGTCATCTTTTCAGACTTCGTAATAAAACGAACAGACTGAGAATCGGACAGATCAGTAAACTGAGAATAAGTATATTACCTGACACACAGGTTGTTTGGATGAATGAAAATAAGTCAGATGATAAAACTGAACATGACATTTATATTTCAAATTTAGTTATATAATGCCTAAAAAAAACGGAGTTTCAAGGGGGAAACGTATGCAATATTTCCATCATGATGTAACAACATCATACAAAGTAGGGCGTATTACTCACTGATGCAACTACAAAATTACTTTCAGGGCTACTGCATGAAGAAAAAAGTCGATGAGAGTCACCAATCATGACACTTCTGCGGGCTATCTCTACAAAAGACAGAAATGTGTGTTTTGCAGCACTCTCACAGCAGAAACTAATTGTTTCCTTCTCCTCCTGCAGATCTGCAGGCCAGTCTCTCAGCACAAGTCCCTGACTCATCTCTAATGAGGCTTCATGCACTCATGAAACCCCTCCCGCCCCACGCTTCAGGAGGTGAACACTTACAGTGTCATCAATCCCTGAAACAATGGCGGTTGTATCAGAGAGTACTGTAGGCCTGCTCATGTTAACGTAAAGATGGCTAACGTGCAGTGGCAGCAGTTGATGGTAAGCCTTTTAGCATTGTTGCTAGGACTTTCTGATGTAAGAAGGCAGGTTGCATTGGCTGTCACAACTTCCTGGTTTAATGTAAATTTGTCATTGGCTCACCCTGTAAAGCAAAAACAAAGAGGTGATCCCATGCATTTCATTTGACTGATAAACATTGACATAACAAACTGAGTGCCTGAGTGCCGGCTTTAGTTATCACTGCTCGGCAGGTTTATGACAAACACCTCCCCGGTGTCTCTGACTGTGGAGCTCATGACAGCTAGGTGCTGAAGGCGTTCAGCTCAGATTGCTGCTGGTTGTTTGGCTGAGACTCATTCAGATTTTAGCTTCACAGGGATTCTTTAAAACGTTCGAGGAGGTGAAGTGGGAGATCTTTGCGACAGCAAATGCCACGACTGTCTCTGGTTTAATTAGTGGTCGTCTTCCCAAACCACCACCTTCTTGCTCCACCTCACACTGTTCTTTTCCCATTCCTCAGCTCTGGATAGCGTAACCCTGAATGTTCCTCTCCAGGCAGCCGCCTGGCCCTGTCAAAGCTCAGAACCTGCTGCCACATCGGTAAATAGATGCCAGGAGCACTGTGGCAAATTTAAAGAGCAAGTCACGCCCAAATCAACTTTTTTTTCTGATAAACTATATAAATGTATGTCTAATCGTGCTGCAGACACGTGTAGTCAATAGTTTCGCACTTCAGTGCATTTTAGTTAAAATTTTTATTTTCAGCCTAAAACTGTCAGAGTTGTGCCGTTGTCAGGTAAAAACTCTGCACTGCATTTGAATTAAAATCAGCCATCACTATTGGCGAAGAGGTACCCTAGAACGTTAGCTGGTACCATATGATGTCATAATGTCGCTGTGAGCCTGTTCGTGTGTATTTGTTAGCGGCTCCGCCCTTTTGGTCTGCTAGGCAACAGCATTTGTTAAATTTTTCAAACAAGTGGGAGTGGAGTAATACTCTGGTAGGGGGGTGACTTGCTCTTTAAGCAGCAAGAATCAGACCATCACAGCTTAGAAGCTAAACCAAGAAAAAGTTGATTAATAACCACAGACTCAGTGACTGCTGTGCTTGTCCTGAAGAGAAAAGAACCCTTGCTGGATGAATGGCTGCTTATGAAGTTAAGCTTGCACAAGGTGTAACAAAGACTGGCTTAAATGGACAAAGTCACACTAAAAGCAGCAAAAATAAAACCAGACAATGGAAGCCACTTGTCCAGGGCTACAGAGGGAAAACATGATTCAAGGAAGTGTCTTTATTGAAGAAAAGCATTTAACCATTGGGAACAGACTGATTCTGCTGAAGGTCCAGGGATTGGACCGCCGTTGACTCGAGTCTTTTCTACTGTAATTACCTTTTAGTAATTAGTAATTTCCTAATTAGGAAAAGCCTGGAGTAAAAACCGGAACACTCTTTAGTGTGGTGTCCCGCCAACAGTAGAGCATCCTGAGAAGAGAATGTGCGGGATTGTTTTCAGCCAAGAACACAGCCTCGGAACACATGCATGGGTAAAGAACAGCATCTAAACAGCCTCCATGAGGAACTCCTACAGTTAGGAAGAACAGTTTGGTGATTAACATCATCTTTTCCAGCAAGATGGAGCTCATTTACATAAGGCTGAAGTCAGAAATTACAGATTTGGGTCCATATCCATGCAACTTTCCACCACTTAAAGGTGTAATATGTAAGAAAGAAGGAAGAATGGCATCCTGTGTTCAGATTTGGGTACTACAGTCCATTTTTCTGAACAAAAAGTTATTTCTCATTGCTGTTTCATTAGTTGCATGGCAGTTGTCAGTTACGGATCAGATTTCAGATTTATTGGCCAAGTAAAATTACATTTACAAGGAATTTGGCTTCGGTAGATGTTCGCTCTCTAAAACATACAACAACCACAATAAATGAGAATAAAAATACCTAAAAACACATAAGAACATGTATACCCACACACATGTTCATTTACACAAACACACACACACACACACAACATGCCCTATAGGTTATAAATTGTAAGTCGCTTTGGATAAAAGCGTCAGCTAAATGAATAAACATAAACATAAACACACACACACACACACACACACACACACACACACACACACACACACACACACACACACACATATCCATAAGCATACTGACTAAGTATAAAACTATAGTAACAGGAAGGTAAAATAATCTACAGACTCAGGAGAGAAATGGCTGAAGGAAAGAAACTGTTCTTGTGTCTGGTAGTTTTTGTGTACAGTGATCTATCGCGTCTGCCAGATGGGAGGAGATGGAAGAGAGTAGATGCAGGATGTGTGGCATCTTGGACAATATTCACTGCCTTTTTCCTGCTCCTGCTGATGTACAGTTCCTGGACAGAGGGCAGTTGGGCACCAATGATTTTTCCTGCTGTTTAAGGCCCTGTCCACACGTAGCCGGGGATCTGCCAAAACGTAGATATTTTTCTACGTTTTGGCCTGTCATCCACACGAAAACGGAGATTTTTCACACGAAAACAGATCTTTTTAAAAACTCCGGCCAAAGTGAAGATCTGTGTTTTCTCCGTTTTGGGTGTCTGCGTGTGGACAGATAAAACCGGAGTTTTAAGGTCCGCAACGTCACTTTCCGCGACAGAAAATGCTGACATCACGTGTGCGACCTGTGTTTACACTAGCCGGCATCACGGCAGCTTTCAGAGCTGCGCTCTGTCACTACCCGATCCATCAATCGTCCAAGCGCTTTCTGCTTGTTTGTTTTTGCAAGAGGAATTACTGCTCCTTGCAGAAGACCACAGACGAAGGACGAGGTTACGAACGGGGGAAGTACTGCCCCCTACAGGTCTGGCATGTCCTTAACAACGTATTTATCCGGGTACGTGTGGACAGAGTTTGTTTTTAAAACGCGGTGGTGTGGATGCAAGTTTTTGGAGGGGCGGATATTCGTTTTCAAAAAACCCGGCTACGTGTGGACTAGGCCTTAATAATACGCTGTAGTCTGCATTTGTCCATTTTTGTGGCTGACACATACCAGACAGTGATGGATGAGCAAAGTATGGATTCGACTGCAGCAGTGTAGAAGATTCTAGATGACAAGTGAAGATTAGTCTTACACAGTAAGTTGATAAGTAGATAAATAAATGGTCATATCTGGTGCTTGCACTCGTGGGTGTTTTATAGTATGGAGCACTTACTACACCTATCACAGTAAAATGCCACCAGTAGAAGAGGAAGTGGGCTTGTTTGCAGCCTTGCTGTTACAGTTCTGAACATTAAAGGAGGTAAAAAGCCACAAATGACTAATCATTCCCTTCATACATACAATTCACTGTAATTCTAAGTAATTCTTCTCTAACAAAGTAAACATCAGACAAAAATAATCTGAACCAAAATTAAAGCAGCAATAACTTTCAATCATGGCCGTAAATAATAACAAGGTTGAATATTAATAATGGCTGGTAAAGAAAAATAAAATGTACCAATTGTCTTTTGATACCTGAAATGTCAAATATCTGGTGAGTTAGGATCTCGCAATGCAGTTCAATAAAGCGTTTAAAGAGCAAGTCACCCCCATTAAAGTCTAACGCCACTCCCACTTCCTGTTTGAAAAATGCAACAAATGTTGTTGCCTAGCAGACCGAGAGGGCAGAGCTGCTAACACACACACACACACACACACACACACACACACACACACACACACACACACACACACACACACACACACACACACACACACACACAGGCTCACTAAAGCATTGTGACATCATAATGTACCAGTTTACATCATAGCATACCACTTAGCCAATAGTGGTGGCAGTTTTGAATTCAAATACAGAGCAGAGTTTTTACCTGATGAGGGCGCAACACTGACAGTTTTATGAAGAATATTTAAATGTTAACTAAGATGCACTGAAGTGCCAAATGACTGACTACACATGTCTGCAGCACAATTAGACACTCGTTTATATAGTTTATCAGCAAAAAAAAGTCGATTTGAGGATGACTTGCTCTAAGTATTTTTATCAACTTCTCCACAAGTTTAAATTAATTATAAAATGTTAAAACACAAAAACATTCAGTTCCACAAACTATTTTCTGAAGTGAAAACTTCTACTTAACTAAAAAGCGGTTGTATGAGTTTGAAATTACTCCATGGCTTACCAAAAAAGAGAAAACACTAATTCATTTTGTAATTACATTTGACAGGTGTGCAGAATCAGGTGTTTGCGTGGTAACCAAAACGATACCATCACCAACGACACAGTCACCTAACTCTGACACAAACAATTGGATTTCTCTAATACATCTATAAAATCCATATCAAAATTATTAGTAAAATGACAGCAGAGAATTCCAAGAACTCCAAAAACCTTTCTCTATATTCCTTATTCCCGCACAAACACACACATCTGTTCTCCTGCCAAAGATAAATAAAGCCCAAATTTCTCCCAGAGGAATTTGATTTTCTACAACACGTGGACCAAATTAACTTCAAAATGCAGGGTGAAAGGTTTGTCAGTAATGGAAATCATGCCATAAAACATACTTTAAAAATTGGTTTGGAAAAGGGTGGTCATATGATGTGTGTGTGTGTGTGTGTGTGTGTGTGTGTGTGTGTGTGTGTGTGTGTGTGTGTGTGTGTGTGTGTGTGTGTGTATTATTTATATACAGTATGTAATATCATGTATAATTATAATGTTTGTAAAAATTGGCTACGGCCCATAACAGCTATATTCAGAGTATCTTCAGGTTTAAGGGAGTCAAATTTAAGACCTTTTTTAAGGCCACTTTGACCAAATTTAAGCTATTTTCAATATTAAATTTAAGCTATAATTTCCAGCTATTGCCTGGAACCGGTGCTAACCACATCGCGAACGTGGGATTAGCCATCCAGTTACCATTAAACTTCTCCATGGCGCAAGCTCCCCCTAGCCTAGCTTAACCAGCTAATGTGCTCATCTAAAAATAGCCCCCTTTCACAACCAACTGAATGTGTACGGTTCCGCTTACGCCAACATCGTACACAAAAAATCCTGAACACTGACTAGAAATTCACAAAATTTTTATAGAAATAAAAGAATCTTGTTTAGTGGGCCTTTGGTAATTTAAGACCTTTGGAAACTGTATTTAAGGATTATTTGTCATTTTTAATGATTTTTAAGGCCTTAAAGTTTGAAAAGCAAATTTAAGACTTTTTAAGGACCCACAGATACCCTGTATATTGTTAATGGATATCAATATTGGCTCAATTTTTTGTAATGTGCATTTCTAATATATGTACAAATTAAGTAAATGACAGTATTCATATTTATTTGATTTTCTTCTGAAAACGTTTATACAACACATGTTTGATTTGAGTTCACTGACGTAATTGTTTTGCATTGTTTTGAGGCTGTAGCGACATTCTCATCGTCAGTGGAACAGCACTTTGAAACTCTTTATTAAAACTAACAGATTATGTGTCGTGTCTATCTACCGTGGTGTCATTTAGTCAGTGACTGTTTAGCAGACTCCATGATCAGAGGGAAAAAGCAGAAGCGGGTCGATCATTCTGCCGTGTTGTGACAGCGAGTGCCAGCCGGAATGCTCCATCTGTGGAGATGGGAGCGGAACGGCATGGCTTGACTGGCACAATGTGAAGTGAGGCTTCCTTAAGGCACTAATGTGATAGGATCCATCTCAGCAGCACTTGAAGCACTCAGCCTCAGCTAAACTGTCAGCAGACTTCAATAATGCCCATCTCCTGTGTACGCACATGACAAGTTACTAAACAGACATCAGGCTGTGTGATACACAGCACACATACACAGAGACCAAGGAAAAGCTGTAGGTCTTCTGAAGGAGTGACGGCACTTTCCATTTGATATTTTTTCTGATACTTTATATGAAAACTATTTGAGTGAAATAAAAAACTGAGCAGTTAAACTATAAAAATAGTCAAAAAAGTGATTTATACATATTTTGTATTACATTTTAAGAGACGTCTGAGGTCAAAGAGGCGAGTCACATTAAACAAAAACCTCCTCGAGGATTCCTAACTGTGTATTTGAATGTCCTGAAGGAAAATGTCTGAACTTTAACCTTAAACAGGCTAGTGTGGAATGCTATGCTGGATCCCAGAGGGAAATTATAACTCCATGGATGAAGGAATTTCAATGAGTTTTTTGTTATTGAAAAATTGATCAAATTGTGTTTCTGAGTGTAAAAAAAGCATTTGAGCTTAGTGGTGGTGGTGCTAAAAGGCAGGGGGAAACAGTACATTGCAGCAATAGCTCAGGAGGTAGATAGGGTTGTCAAGTAATTGGAAAGCTGCAGGTTCGATCCCGGCATCCACTAGAGAATTCTGCTGTTGTGTCCTTGGGCAAGACAATTAACCTGCCTTGCCTGCTGGTGGTGGTCGGAGGGACCGATGGCACCAGTGCATGGCAAGCCTCGCCCAGGGCAGCTATGCTCATAATCACCAGCGTATGAGGTGTGTGTGAATGGGTGAATGACTGATGACCTTAGTGGGTTGTAGAACCCTACCATTTACCATTATGTTACTGGGTGATCAGTGTTATTAGAATGAATGTTTTTTTCAATGTGACCAATAACAGATCCAAAATCAGACAATGGTGCTTCTAAAGCTTGTTACCTGGGTCACATGACCAGTTCCTCAAATGTGCATAATTATTCTGAGCTACAGTTGCATAAATTATACAACCTGAAAAATTTTAGTTTCACTTTACATCAAATGTTGTTTATGTGAAAGCTGAAAAACATCAGTAAAATATAGGAATTACAGCTTTTTAAAACGGAGCCCACTTTTCTTAAGTATTGAGTTCACCAACTGGTTCTAACTTCATAAAACAACATTTAAATGTAAGCAGCCCTAGAAAACAGGCTCATTCTAATACAGACTTGTTTAGACACACTAACCTGTGTCAGCATGACAAGAAAAAAAGATGGAAGTAGATTGAACCAGTTTGTTATCAGATGAGTTCCTCATCCTTATCGTCATCATCCTCATCGTCATCAAGAGGCAGATCTCATTATGGACTAAAATGAGGTTCACTATCCAATAGGTTTGAAAGTTTTAAAGAACATTTTTATACAATGGTATTAAAAATTATTTATTTGTGTAAGAGTAACAAAGTATAATGCATGCTTATGTTTGTATCAGATGTCTAGTAATTACATGTTTATGCTATATATCGGTTAATCTACAGTTCAACCCACATCTATGGTCAGACGAGATGACCGATACAAGCGAGCAAAATTAGTTTTCTCCAAAGGGTGTCTTGATCTCCCTTGGAGATAGGGGTGAGAAGCTACCTGGTGAGGTGTTCTGGGCAGGTCCAACTGGGAGGAGACCCAAAGGAGGAACTAGGACTCGATGGAGGGACTATCAGCTGGCCAGGGAACGCCTTCGGATTCCCCAGAGGTGCTGGCCCAAGTGGCTGGGGAGAAGGAAGTCTGGGCCTCTCTGCTTAGGCTACTGCCCCCGTGACCCAACCTCGGACAAGCAGAGAGGATGGATGGATATTATGTGAGGGACTATTCTCTCCTCTCTCTAGTCCATGGAATAGTTGTCTTCCAAACCCATTTGTGATTAGGGATGGGTACCGAATTCGGTACTTTTTAAGGTACCGACTGAATTCCATAGTACCGACCGAGCACCGATTCACTTCATTTGAAACGGTGCCTCGTTTCGGTACCCGTCCTTCATAACGAGAACTTGCCTAGACAGCTGCGCATGCGCAAGAGCGTTATGTCATCGGTCCCTGCGAGCGAGTTGTAAACAGAGCAGCATGGTAGAAAGAACGCACGCTAACGCTTGGGTCCACTTCACTAAATGTGATGGGTAACTGGGTGATGATGAAACCAGCGACAACGATCTAAGTGAGACATCCTCATCTTAATCTGCTCCGGTAGGTAAATAAAATGTTTAAGATAAAGTTAGCTTGATTTGTTAGCTTCCGTTTCGCTAATGGTGCGTTCGCTTTCTCCTCGGAACTCTGAAACTCCGACTAGAAGAACATGAACGCGCTCTAAAGTTTGGCTTCACTTTACTAAATGCGACGGGTGATTGGGTGAAGATGAAACCAGCGACAACGATCTAAGTGTGAGGCATCATCGTTTTAATCTGCTCCAGCAGCTAAATAAACGGTTTAAGATAACGTTAGCTTGATATGTTAGCTTCCATTGCCACCATTGCTATCAACTAATGGTGCGTTCGCTTTCTCCTCGGAAATTCTAACTTCCCAGTAGGAAAAATCAAATGAAAAAGGACGGCAAAAGGAATGAAGATACACAGTAAATTTAGTTCACAGTAAAGATGTTTGCTTCAGTTTAATTATCAGCTTATAAAACTACAAGGACGATGTTAAAATACAAACAGTTGTATGTTATTTATCGTGATATTTATCAAATATTGTTATATATTGAGAAAAATATATATTTAATTATAAAAGAGAATTAAAAATATTAAACACTCAAAAGTATCGAAAATTGGTACCGTTAAGTACCGGTATCGATTCGTAGGTACCGGGAATTAGTACCGGATCGATTCAAATGTCAAAGGTACCCATCCCTATTTGTGATGCAGTCCTACGGACCTTCTCAGAGGCCCTCAAGTGTCTACAGCTGCTCATGTTTCACTAATCCAACACATTAAACTTTTTACTCAATTCTCAGATCTTCTCCGCTGTTATGATATTATTCATTGTACAAGGTTATGATGATTCCATTAAATTTCTGCTGAATTATTTAACACAAAAACTCTTAAGTCCATGTCAGCTTCACTTCTAAGTGGCATCACTACATTCTTCAGCTCAAGTCATCTTCCTCGATGAACTCAATGCGTGTACACCTTCTCCTACATGAATACAAACAAAGAGACACACTTGGCTGAGTGGGTTTTAATTAAAGTGGAACCATGACTCTGAGTGAGTCGCATATCCTTGCTCCCACAAGTCCTGGCAGTGCCAGAAGGCAGCCTAGATGCAGCTGAAGAGTTCACCCTCTTTGAATCCATTAGGAAAGACGGTACTTCACAGACAGAGAAACAAACACACATCTCAATGCAGAGGGGCACAACTGGGAAGTTTTCCACGGCGCTAAGTTTCTGTCATTTAGTGAGTCTAGGTTTTCAATATTTCATTCATTGGGCCACACATTATTGTTTCCGTGTGTGGATGGATTAGACAAGGAGAGCTTTTACATTTCTACTTAAGTATTATTACAACAGACAGAATCAGATCAGGTCGAGGTGCCGCTTGAATGGAGGAAATGCATTAAGAGTTTAATCAAGATGAAAGCCACATCCACATGGAGGACTACTTAGGTGGTCATACATAGGGCGTCATGACTTCTGTCATGTGGAAAATGTGATGGAATCTGAAAATTCAAACTGAATTTGTTGTAAAATGTGGAAAGTTGTGAGACTTTTCCTATGTGGATGTTACCTAATTAATCGGTTTCTTAATAATCTTTATCTAAAGTGTCGGTCACAATGAACAGGAAACTACAGTCAGGTCCATAAATATTGGGACATCGACACAGTGCTAACATTTTTGGCTCTATACACCACAATGGATATCGAATGAAACCAACAAGTTGTGCTTTAACTGCAGACTGTCAGCTTTTATTTGAGGGAATTTACGTCCAAATCAGGTGAACGGTGTAGGAATTACAACAGTTTGCATATGTGCCTCCCACTTGTTAAGGGGCCAAAAGTAATGGGAGAGAATAAGAACCATAAATCAAACGTATACGTTTCAATACTTGGTTGCAAATCCTTTGCAGTCAATTACAGCCTGAAGTCTGGAACACGTAGACATCACCAGACGTTGGGTTTCATCCCTGGTGATGCTCTGCCAGGCCTCTGCTGCAACAGTCTTCAGTTCCTGCTTGTTCCTGGGGCCTTTTCCCTTCAGTTGTGTCTTCAGCAAGTGAAATACACGCTCAATCGGATTCAGGTCAGGTGATTGACTTGGCCATTGCAAAACAGTCCACTTGTTTCCCTTCAAAAACTCTTTGGTTGCTTTTGCAGTATGCTTCGGGTCGTTGTCCATCTGCACTGTGAAGCGCTGCCCATTGAGTTCTGAGGCATTTGGCTGAATAAGAGCAGATAATATCGCCCGAAACACTTCAGAAGTCATTGTGCTGCTTTTGTCAGCAGTCACATCATCAATAAATACAAGAGAACCAGTTCCACTGGCAGCCATACATGCCCACGCCATGACACTTCCAGCACCATGCTTCACTGATGAGGTGGTGTGCTTAGGATCATGAGCAGTTCCTTTCCGTCTCCATACTCTTCTCTTCCCATCACTCTGGTACAAGTTGATCTTGGTCTCATCTGTCCGTAGGATGTTGTTCCAGAACTGTGAAGGCTTTTTCAGATGTTGTTTGGCAAACTCTAATCTGGACTTCCTGTTTTTGGGGCTCACCAATGGTTTACATCTTGTGGTGAACCCTCTGTATTCACACTGGTGGAGCCTTCTCCTGATTGTTGACTTTGACACAGATACACCTACCTCCTGGAGAGTGTTCTTGATCTGGCCAACTGTTGTGAAGGTGTTTTCTTCACCAGGGAAAGGATGCTTCTGTCATCCACCACAGATGTTTTCCGTGGTCTTCCGGGTCTTTTGGTGTTGCTGAGCTCACCGGTGCGTTCCTTCTTTTTGAGAATGTCCCAAACAGTTGTTTAGGCCACGCCTACTGTTTTTGCTGTCTCTCTGATAGGTTTCTTTTGTTTTTTCAGCCTAACGATGGCTTGCTTCACTGATAGTGACAGCTCTTTGGGTCTCATCTTGACAGTTGACAGCAACAGATTCCAAATGCAAATAGCACACTTGAAATGAACTCTGGACCTTTTATCTGCTCATTGTAATTGGGATAATGAGGGAATAACACACACCTGGCCATGGAACAGCTGAGATGCCAATAGTCCCATTACTTTTGGCCCCTTAACAAGTGGGAGGCACATATGAAACTGTTGTAATTCCTACACCGTTCACCTGATTTGGATGTAAATTCCCTCAAATAAAAGCTGACAGTCTGCAGTTAAAGCACAACTTGTTCGTTTCATTTGATATCCATGGTGGTGTATAGAGCCAAAAAGGTTAGCACTGTGTCGATGTCCCAATATTTATGGACCTGACTGTACGTTGTGTCATGTGACCCAACATCAAGACGAGCTAAAGAGAAGAAGTGTGCTGCAGGTAAATTACCCCATGGCCACTGAACACAACGTTTATAACAGAACACCATCCAAACAAGGGAACTACTTTTCAGTAAGTTTTGTTGATGTATGGATGAACAGAACCACAAGAAAATACATGAGAAGCTGAGAGGAAGTGAGAAAGTCTTGACTTTATTCTCAGCTAATTCCCCTTGAAAACACATCAGAAAGAGAGAAATGTGAGTTTAGTAACGATTGTTGCTGCATGTGCAGAACGAGGTGCTTTGCTACTAAACGGGAAAGCAGCACTCGTTTAAGTGAAGTTTCACCGCAAAATGGTCCTCTCCTTAGTCAGACTGAAACCAGTTAACACTGAGAACATCAGCATCATCAACTTCACCATCATCATCTTCATCATCATCTTCATCATCACCATCATCATCATCAACATCATTGTCATCATCAACTTCATCAACAACATCATCAACAACATCATCTTCATCATCACCATCCTCATCATCAACATCATTGTCATCATCTACTTCATCGCCATCATCATCATTGTCATCATCATCACCATCATCATCAACATCATCTTCATCATCACCTTCATCATCACCTTCATCATCATCATCATCATCACCATCATCATCATCACCTTTATCATCATCAACATCATCATCACCATCATCATCAACATCATCTTCATCATCACCTTCATCATCACCTTCATCATCACCATCATCATCATCAACATCATTGTCATCATCACCTTCATCATCATCATCATCATCATCATCACCTTCATCATCATCATCATCATCATCACCTTCATCATCACCAACATCATCAACATTATCATCATCATCATCAACATCATCATCTTCATCATCATCATCACCTTCATCATCAACATCATTGTCATCATCAACTTCACCTTCATCTTCATCATCATCATCATCATCATCACCTTCATCATCATCATCATCATCATCATCACCTTCATCATCATCATCATCATCATCATCACCTTCATCATCATCATCATCATCACCTTCATCATCATCATCATCACCTTTATCATCATCAACATCATCATCACCATCATCATCAACATCATCTTCATCATCACCTTCATCATCACCATCATCATTGTCATCATCACCTTCATCATCATCATCATCATCATCATCATCATCATCATCATCATCATCAACATCATTGTCATCATCAACTTCATCACCTTCATCTTCATCATCATCATCATCACCTTCATCATCATCATCATCATCATCATCACCTTCATCATCATCATCATCATCATCATCATCATCATCATCAACATCATTGTCATCATCAACTTCACCTTCATCTTCATCATCATCATCATCATCATCATCACCTTCATCATCATCATCATCATCATCATCACCTTCATCATCATCATCATCATCATCATCACCTTCATCATCATCATCATCATCACCTTCATCATCATCATCATCACCTTTATCATCATCAACATCATCATCACCATCATCATCAACATCATCTTCATCATCACCTTCATCATCACCATCATCATTGTCATCATCACCTTCATCATCATCATCATCATCATCATCATCATCATCATCACCTTCATCATCAACATCATTGTCATCATCAACTTCATCACCTTCATCTTCATCATCATCATCATCACCTTCATCATCATCATCATCATCATCACCTTCATCATCATCATCATCATCATCATCATCACCTTCATCATCATCATCATCATCATCATCATCATCATCACCTTCATCATCAACATCATTGTCATCATCAACTTCATCACCTTCATCTTCATCATCATCATCATCACCTTCATCAACATCATTGTCATCATCAACTTCACCTTCATCTTCATCATCATCATCATCATCATCACCTTCATCATCATCATCATCATCATCATCACCTTCATCATCATCATCATCATCACCTTCATCATCATCATCATCACCTTTATCATCATCAACATCATCATCACCATCATCATCAACATCATCTTCATCATCACCTTCATCATCACCATCATCATTGTCATCATCACCTTCATCATCATCATCATCATCATCATCATCATCATCATCACCTTCATCATCAACATCATTGTCATCATCAACTTCATCACCTTCATCTTCATCATCATCATCATCACCTTCATCATCATCATCATCATCATCATCACCTTCATCATCATCATCATCACCTTCATCATCATCATCATCATCACCTTCATCATCATCATCATCACCTTTATCATCATCAACATCATCATCACCATCATCATCAACATCATCTTCATCATCACCTTCATCATCACCATCATCATTGTCATCATCACCTTCATCATCATCATCATCATCATCATCATCATCATCATCATCACCTTCATCATCAACATCATTGTCATCATCATCACCTTCATCTTCATCATCATCATCATCACCTTCATCATCATCATCATCATCATCACCTTCATCATCATCATCATCACCTTCATCATCATCACCTTCATCATCATCATCATCATCATCACCTTCATCTTCATCATCATCACCTTCATCATCATCAGCATCACTCGCGGGGACCGGGCTTTCTCAGTCCTAGCACCGTCCCTCTGGAACCAGTTGCCACCCTCAGTCAGGCTGTCCCCATCTCTGCCAGTCTTTACGAGTCGCCCAAAAACCCACCACCTCCGCTTGGCGTTCCCTGAACGTGTTTGAATTTGGCGCTCTTGTATGTTGATTTTATTTCCCTGTTTTCATTGGTCTCTTTATCCCTTGTTTTACCCATTTGTCTTCTACTAGAATGTTTTACCCTTTTTTTGTAATACTTGAATTACTTTTATTTTCGATTTATTCATCATATTTAACTCTTCTCATGTACCGTGTTCAGCACCTTGGGCTTCCCGGCAGGGTTGCGGAAGGCGCTTTATAAATAAAGCTTTGATTTGATTTGATTTGATTTGATTTTTGACCACAATCCAGGTTAAAAAGGTTTTGTTTGAATCTAAGAAGCTTGTGCTTAGCTGGTTTTCTTTAACAGATGTTCTATTGAACTAAATGAAGTTAAACTGTGTTTTGTTGACTTTGAGCCTCATCCTGTGTCTGCTAAAGCCAATGTTTTCTGTTAATGCAGTAAAGGGATGCCGTCTGAGCACCATGCTGGTGTCATGGGTCAGGATGACTTGAGATATCTTGAATCTTTCGTTACTTCACTAGTTCAGTTTATACATTTGCTTTTATAAATGATGCTGATTGCACAATAACTAAGGACAGCTATAATGCCAAATGTATTTTATCAGGGTTATGAGGCCTGACCTGAGAGTCAGGGTTCTTCTCCTCCAGCTTCACTGGCTGCCAGTCAACTTCAGGGTTCATTTCAAGATCCTGGTTCTGGTCTATAGGGCCTTACATGGACAAGCACCATCTTTGGTGATCTTCTTAGTCCCTACACCCCCAGCAGGTCCCTGAGGTCCAGTGATCAAAGCCTACTGGTTGTGCAGCACCAGGCTAAAGGTCAAAGGTGACAGATCATCTGCTGCTGTGGCCCCCAGACTCTGGACCTTTCTCCCCCTGAGCCTGAGATCAGTGGACTCAGTGGTCTCCTTTAAAAAGCAGCTGAAGACTCACTTGTTCAAGCTGGCTTTTGTATGACCTTCTTCACCTCTCTCTCTTTATTCTGCTCTCCCCACCTATTCCACCTTCCTCAGGATCCACTGGTTTCCCTCTTTCCTGTTCACTCTCTCTCTTTCTTTACATTTTTTAATCACAATTGTCTATTTTTTGCTCATTTTAAATATATTTTAACCATTTTCTAAATTCTTTTTTTACTTTCACATTTTTTGTTTTTGTAAAGCGCCTCGTGATTTTTATCTTCTTCACCACTTGACAAAGTCCCAGGATGGAGCATTGTTACCTTTATTGTCCAACCCAAGCACTGAATCAAACCCGACGTCCTTATCAACATAATCTATGAATATCACACTAGTTTCAGCTTAGTGTCCATAATGTGTCCTATTCACAGCCACAAAAGTCACTTCCTCTCTATTTCCAGTTCGCGTTTTCTTGAGTGGTGCAATAGATCTAAATCAGTCCGTGTTACAGTCCTTCTGTTCTTCCACCCAGAACCAGGAATCCCTAAACCAGAGAACATCAGCACTCTGGTCCGTCGTCTCGCTCCACACTTCCCTGAAAACACCAGCTTCCTCAGACTGCTGACAAACCAACAGCATCATCTTCTTCATCATGGTAGAAAATGATGCTGCTGTAAACCAGGACATTATTTTATTACATAACAACTGCTTTACGCCTATTTCTATGTGAAAAACACAACATGTCTTGTATGTATGCTGAAGTACAAACAAAGAGATCAACCAACTAAAGAATCTGATGCTGTTCATAGGTTGTGAATTTCAAAATTCTCAGAAAATTATGATGATGTTGTGAAACCGAAAGCAGAAGAATAACAGCCGGATAGTTCTGTATTCATTTGTTTACCAGAAAAGCACCACGGGTCAGTGTGAATCGGAGGTCGGGGCAGCGGAAGCTTCCGTTGCCCCGACCCAAGAGGCGGCGCGGCTCTGGTACATGATGAACACACTGTTTTGACACTCATCTGGGCCTCCTTGTTAGCTCCCCCACAACAGATCTAATGTGCTTAGACAGGCCTGTGCTGCATATTAGTGGGGCTGGTTGGGCTCAGATTGTGGAGCCGCACACTTGCAGACATTCGCTCTCATTTCCTAACCGCGCCAAATCAAATAATGCATGTTTAGAAAATCCTGGAAACAAACAACCCACAGTGAGTGGTGAGGCTGATATTTAGCTGGTATGTGTGTTTAATAGGCAACACATCAATCCTCATTCATTACGACTCATCTTGAATGAAGCAAGTTTTCTATATGAACACATTTAATCAATAAACGTAAACAAAGTAACTGAGCCACCGTATTTAATCTGTACTCTTCATGTTGTGGAGTATTCCTCTTGCATTAAAATACTCTGGGATGTTCATATTTCTCACATGATCAAACTGTTGATAGTCGTAAAATATCTTTTAATGCTGGATTTAATTTTCTAATTCAATCCAAATAAGAAGCTGATGACAGTCCGTATGCGACACGTCAAAAACATTCGTAACTATTAGAATACAAATGTTTTTAACAGGCTTGGTGTAAATCTGCAGTCCCACCATAAAACAAACTATCTGCAACACAAACTCAGTTAACTGTGTCAAAAAACAATGGGCATCCAAGATGAAAATGGAGAGAGAACAAATGGGAATTATGTAATGATCACATTGCATTACCCTCTGTTACGCCACAGAGAATACCAACCAAAGCAAACAAAATTGTTTCGATGTCTGCAGAGCATCAATGCTTACTGAGTGTTTGTAGAAGAACTGCTTAGATTTTTATGAATGAGCAGCAACGTGCATTTCGATTTCTTCTGTACACACAAAGGGTCACTCAATCCTCCATGAGCTGGACTGGGAAACGTAGAGAGAGGGATGGTTTTACTGAGCCAGTTCGGAGGTCGCTTCCTCACAGAACGCTGCAAATCAGGAGCATTTGTTAACTGCTTTGCTCGTATGAGCAGAAGCTAATTGTGCAGCAGTTGTGCAAGAGCTGCCTGCAACACGCACACGTGCACAGAGAGAGAGAGAGAGAGAGAGACAGAGAGAGAGAGAGAGAGAGGGAGAGAGAGACAGAGAGAGAGAGAGAGAGAGAGAGAGAGAGAGACAGAGCGAGGAGAAGAGAGAGAGACAGAGAAGAGAGAGAGAGAGAGAGACAGAGAGGAGAGAGAGAGAGAGAGAGAGACAGAGAGAGAGAGAGAGAGAGAGAGAGAGACAGAGAGACAGAGAGAGAGAGAGACAGAGAGACAGAGACAGAGAGAGAGAGAGAGAGAGAGAGAGAGACAGAGAGACAGAGAGAGAGAGACAGAGAGAGAGACAGAGAGACAGAGAGAGAGAGACAGAGAGACAGAGAGACAGAGAGACAGAGAGAGAGACAGAGAGAGACAGAGAGACAGAGAGAGAGAGACAGAGAGACAGAGAGAGAGAGAGAAGAGAGAGAGAGAGAGAGACAGAGAGAGAGAGAGACAGAGAGACAGAGACAGAGAGAGAGGGAGAGAGAGAGACAGAGAGAGAGAGAGAGAGACAGAGAGATAGAGAGAGAGAGACAGAGAGACAGAGACAGAGAGAGAGAGAGACAGAGAGAGAGAGAGAGAGAGACAGAGAGAGGGAGAGAGAGAGAGAGAGACAGAGAGAGAGACAGAGAGACAGAGAGAGAGACAGAGAA
>NC_091756.1:61148840-61168840 GCF_043380555.1 Nothobranchius furzeri | reverse complement strand
CAGACAACATCCAAACATGGCAACAACACGGGAAATATCTACACAACAAGCCTCAGAGACTTTCAAACTTCAATAAAGCCTCATCTCTGTGGCGTTCAGAGCATCCGTTCAAGTATTTGCTCGAATATCTCACTGAAGACCTGATCTGCACGGTGCTGAGAGCCCCACTGAGCCTTCCCACTGCAAACAGGGTTTTTTTTTACTCACGTGGCCTACATTTATTATGTGTCAAACTATTTAGTGAACTGCCCAAGGCTTTGACTCGTTCAAGTTGCTCTTAAAATCATTTAATATCAACTAATGATATGGGTCAGGACTTAATTGGTCACAGATGCATTCTTTCTATGATGCACCATCACGACGTGGCATCCATCAGTGGTTTGAAATGCTGCAACAACAACCTACTCAAGTCCTCCGTCTGAAGACGAGGTCTTTTAAATTTGGTTTCTCTTGAGCCCAGAAAGAGTGGAGTTCATGGGAAACATTGTTAAAGTTGGACAAAAACCCACAAGTATGTACAAAACAAAGCTGTTAAAACTCATAACAAGCTTTTCTTTCCACTAGGGCAGGGGTCGGCAACCTGTTCCCATCAAAGAGCCATTATTACCCGTTTCCTACAGTAAAGAAAACACTGGGAGCCACAGCAGCTGCGGCGTTGTGGGCGGGGCCTACCCGTGTCAGCGTGTACTACATAAGGTCCATAGCGAGCTGAAGATGTGGAGAGGGGCTTGGAGCGCGTCGCAGAACCAGAGCGCATGCGGGAAGATTCCTCCGACTGAAGCGAGACTTATCACTTAGAAAATGTTCCCTGATTATGAAACTTTGGCTGAATAGCGCTTGTTCCTGTCTCCAATGTGGCGACACATCCAGGAGCCGTCTGAGGAGAATCCCAGAATCTCATCCTCTTCTGCTCAGGAAGCGCCTATGATTACGCACAAGCGTGACCCGTCAACCCGGTCTCACAGTAAGACCGGGTTGGACCTGTTCAGGTTTACGCAGACAATCTTTACATTTAGAATTAGCTTACAGATGTAAAATTAATGCAGTAAAATATAAAGCATTTTATTTAAATATCCATTCATTATTTTACAAGCACAGAGAGCCGCATCAGATGGATGGAAGAGCCGCATGCGGCTCCAGAGCCGCGGGTTGCCGACCCCCTTTTTTTTTGACCACACTTAAATGTTTCAGATCAGCAGACACATTTCAACATCAGAGATCATCTGAGGACAAATAAAGTGCCTTCATGATTTCCTTCATTAAGAAGAAAAGCCTATCCAAACCTACCTGAAATGTAAAAGACATTCAAGTTAAAAACAGATTAAATCTTTGGTGTCAGCCCTACTGTGATTAGCCGTTAGCTCGTCATAACCAAACTGTATTTTTCCAAAGTCGGGCAGTTCAAAGAGCTATCCACAGCAGGAAAGAGCATAAATGTTCATAAAACTTCCACCAAACGTAACTTCTAAAGGACCCGAACTATCCTTTAAAGCAAACATGACAACGGATAAAAGTAAAAAAGGTTTGTTGTCACATAAATGTACTGGAGTTTCAATTAGCTCACAGAAAATTAGCATTTTCACCTAAAACGCTTAAAATGATCAACAGCAAATTTGTTGTTGTAGACCAAAAGATGAAACAGCAGTTGTAGGACGTACAGATGATGCCTCTAATCAGAGCTGTGACCTTTTTCAGGTCAGACACACCTGGGAAACTCCCACCGCCGTCTAAAATGCTGTCCGACCAGCCCACGTGACTGTCACACTCTCACTGTGTGATTACAAATGAGCTTTTGTGTAATCTGCGTTCTGAAAAGGTGCCATACGTTTGCCGTTTCCAACAAACCCGTGGAGTTGCTGCCGATCTCCTCGTCTGTAAACTTAAGAGGCAGAAAACTCCCACGCACCATAAACAACAATACCATTACATCCTGGAAAATGGTTTTGGGATGATTGTGCTTCTGCAGGACCAAATTTGTGCTCAAGCTCTGAAAACCCAACTGACATCAGGCCATGTCAGCTGACTGTGGCTGCCATCTTAAATTGGATTGACTTTGAAGTTTTATCAGAGTGGTTTGAGCTATTTTGCAGAGAGAGGTAAAAACCTTCCAGTTCTAGTAATTATTTGTATTATTTTAATAATAAAGTGTGATAGGGTCAGACACGATGACGTCCAGTTTCTATAGATTTAGTTTAAATGATAGCACTCAGGTGAGCTGAAGCTCGAACCCAAGGATTAGGGTTCATACCTGTGGAGTTCGTGGCTTGTAGGGCGAGCTGCTCTCCAGGTCGGCCAAGATGCTGGTGAGGGAGTCGATCTCTGCATCCAGACTGGAGCGCCTCTCTTCCAGGGTCTTCTCAGGTCCCTTCATCTGTGAGAAAACACCCAACTTCAGAGAGAATCAACAACTCTCTGTACACATGAATAAACTCCTCCTGGTCTCTGCTTCCTTTAAATGTTTGAGAAAAGTTAAAACCTCAGAGTGAAACAGTCTGTGTCTAATGGATGGAGGTCTGCTGGAATGTTCTCCTGTTTATTTTGTTGAGGTTGCAACGTCTCTGTATTTGTATAAATGTGAGGTTTTGTATAAAACGCGTTCTAACTGAAACCTCAACTTCTCTGTGGGGGGGTGGATTATGAGACAGGGCAGGTGGAGCGGCTTTGTTTTGGGGTTAAGTGGTGGAAAACTGGATGCTCTCCCTGCTGGATCATGTTGCAGCAGACTCGGGTCTTGAGGGGTGTTATGAGTCAGACCCACTCCTGTTCATGTCAGCTGCTGTGCTTCTCATAAGCTGCTAGAACTGCTCAAAACCAATTTATTAAGTATAAAATTTCAAATACATTTGAGGGTGAACATTCTTAATATGGGCCTGCAGAGCGGAGCAGTGGTTAGCCGTTTCCTTGCAGCAGGAAGTCTTGGGTTCTACTCCCTACCTGGGGTCTTTCTGCATGGAGTTTGCATGTTCTCCCTGCGCATGCGTAGGTTCTCTCCAGGTTCTCCGGATTCCTCCCACAGTCCAAAAACGTGACAGTTAGGTTAACTGGGCTTTCTGAATTGTCCCTAGGTGTGAGTGTGTGAGCTTGGTTGTTTGTGCCGTGCGTCTCTGTGTTGCCCTGCGATGGACTGGCAATCTGTCCCCGGCTGCATGCCCAGAGACAGCTGGAGACAGGCACCAGCCCCCCGCGACCCCGTGAGAACAAGCGGGTCAAGACAATGGATGGATGGATGGATGGATGGATGGATGGATGGATATCCTTCATATGTTCCAGTCAGTATTTAGCATTGTTCCTGCTGTGTACCAGAAGCAGTGGGGTGTGGGTGGCGTGGCGTGGCGGTTGTGAGCTAGAGATGGTTAAACTGCTTTCACGAGCTGCTTTTTGAAGTTTTGTCGGATCGTCAATAACGAGTAGCTCTGCCTCTGCTGCTCAAAGACATTCTCTCCTCCTTTTTTCTGCACATCTTAAACGTCAGATTACAGTTTTCTAAGTTCACATTTCACCTTGACCTCAGACAATCCTTTTCAAAGCTGCACATCAATGGGGCCGACTTCTCCAAGAGAGAAATGCAGTGAGGAATGAGAAGCCATGTATTGTCTGAGGGGCTGCTTTCAGGGCACGGAGCGTCTCCCTGCTGTTGGGTCTAACGTCTCGTCCAGCCCGTCTCAGACAAAAACAGACCTTAAATGAAAGTTTGATATGTTTTAATTTCTCTTCTCATCCCGCTCAGTAAACCCTGATGGCTGTGAGTTAACCCACATGATGAGAAAAGCACCACAACAGCGCACTGATTTATTAATATGCTTCTCTGTTTAGTCTGAGATGAAAAAAATCCACCTCGTCGTGTGAAAAGACAAAATACTCAAACAAAACAGACAAAAATAAAAACAGAACACAGCAACAGAGGGACCGGGAAAACATTTCAATTGACATGACCATTAGTGGCAGGCTTTTCTACAGAATTCCCGGGAATTTCTCCGTGAAACGACAGATGTATTTTTAGTCCTCTGAACTGTGCTGCAACTGCAAGAAGACTTCTTGCAATTGCCTGCGGGGGCTTTTTGAGTTGGTTGGATCAATGACTGCTTCTTATTCTAATGTTATGTGTTTGGATTACCTGTCACATTCTATTACAGGCAGGGCTTGGCTCCATTTGCTGCTCCTTAAAAACATCTGAGGTGATCGCGAAGGAGGGGTAAACAAAGCAACACACTAATGGCTTCAACAAAGTGAAGGGAAAAAAGAACAGCCAGACTAGTTTACCAGTGAAAAGGAGGATGATGAAAGGAAATCTTTGTGGTGTGTAGGAATTTGCCGTGTAGCGCTTCGTAATGTGGACAACAGCCAGGATGAAGGATTCCTCTTCTTCTCCTCTCTGATAAAGACTCAGCCTTTATACATGTCACAAGGCAGACATCTCTCTCCGCCTGACTGATAAGGTGCATATTTCTGCCTTCTCCTCACTTAAATATGTTTAATCTCTGCTTTCAGCTGGGAGGATTTCTCCTCTGAAGCCAAGAGAAAAGACATTATGATTGATATCTGTCCCTTTTTCTCAGCAGTGTCAAACAATTTAAGAGCTGTGGCTACAGGGCATATAATTAAGATACCAGTGGTGGATTAATGAATCCCTCCAAAGGAACGATAAGTCTCCCATCGAGACCTCTTTAACCAAAATCACATTTTAGACAAATGTGGAAAAATTTGAAACATGTAAACTTCAAGAAAATTACAGGTTTTTTCAATCTATCCATCTGCATGCACTTCTGCTTCCAGTCGGTAACAAGATGGCGCCTGTGCTTGGCTTAGCCGCAGTCACCGGCCACTTTTTCAAACTTTTCTCCACTAACCTCCTCTTTTCCACCTTGCTCCTGTCTGCGATCCTCTTCAGTAGTGTCCCAGCTACCATCTCCTATGATCGCCAGACTCTTTTGTCCTTCCGTTCGTTCACGATCGCCCAAGATGCACCGAGGACGTACCTCCCTGTTTGTTTATCTGAGTGGCGCACTGGCCCGGGGCCAAACGACGACCCAGGGCGCCTCCAGCGATGTTTATCTGGTCCCGGGAAAACGTCAGAGGAAAAGAGGTAAACAAGCAGGAATCCAGGTGAGAATAAGACTTCTCTTAAAGCGTGGTTTATCTGGTAAACATCGGCGTGATCTTCTAGCTTCTTGTCCATTATTTGGCGACTTGAGCGCCACTTCCGCATTCCTGCCAGGCCGCGTTGCGGAGCGGTTTCTCCGTACAAGTTTTTTAAGGTCGGTTTATCCTCATTCCTCAGTGGTTTCTCCTCCTGTTCCCTCCATAAGTGGTTTTTATAAACACCGTGGATCTAACCCTGCTAATTTACGTCCACTAACTCCAGCTGTTTCTGTAGTTTCTGATTCCTCCACCTCACTCAGCATGGCTCTATTAAATACCCGCTCTGTTAACAATAAGTCCTTCCTGCTAAATGATCTAATTCTGTCTAAAAACCTGGATTTTCTGTTTCTGACTGAAGTTTGGCAGCAAACATCTGATTATTCTGGTCTGATTGAACTCTGCCCGAGTGGTTATTCTTTTCTTAGCCAGCCCCGGGGTTCTGGTCGTGGTGGAGGCCTAGCTGTTGTTTTCAGAGACCATCTTCCATGTTGCTCTACGACCTCTGGTCACTTTGCTTCCTTTGAACTGCAGCTGATTAAAGTCGGGCGTAAAGACCTGTTCTACTGTGCTGTGGTCTATCGTCCACCTGGTCCAAACGGTTCTTTCCTTCAGGAGTTTAGTGACTTTCTATCCTCCACTGTGAAGCTGTCCAGACTGGTGATTGTTGGTGACTTTAACATCCACGTTGATGATCCCTCCGATCTCTTTGCCATGAATTTCTCCAGCCTTATGGACTCCTTCAGCTTTACCCAGCATGTTTCTGGCCCCACACACACCAGGGGGCACACTAGACCTTGTTTTTACCCTGAGTCTAAATGCTGACAGTGCCTGTCCTGAGGATGTTTACATTTCAGATCACCATTGCATTTTATTTAACTTGTCAGTTTCTGCGTCCCCACCTCCTGCTCGCCATATGGTTAGCTCTCGTTTTCTTAATGAGAGCACAGCTAGCAATTTTTCAGCTGCTTTTGATCCACCCTGTTCTTCTGATTACGACCCAGACTCCTTAACTTCTCAGTTTAACGGGCACTGCCTCTCCATTCTGGGCAACATCTGTCCTGTCAGAACCAGATCAGTTCCTGCAGTGAACCCTACTCCCTGGTTTAATGACAGCCTTTGCAGCCTGAAGCGCCAATGCAGAAACATTGAGCGTTTGTGGAAGGAAACCCATCTCCACGTCATCTGCTATACCTAAAGGATCTTCTGACATCCTTTAACTCTGCAGTCAGAGACACTAGGGCAGGGGTCGGCAACCTGTTCCCATCAAAGAGCCATTATTACCCGTTTCACACAGTAAAGAAAACACTGGGAGCTACAGCAGCCGCGGCGTTGTGGGCGGGGCCTACCCTCAGACAGCAGAGAGCTGCTTTAACCAATCACAACAGGTGACAGCAGCCAGTACCGGTCGCTCGTGTACATCAAAGTTATCTTTCATAAGACGATAATCAATAAAACGATTTATATAAAGTGGATCCAGAAGTTGTAGCCCGTCTCTGCCTACAATATTTTGATATTTTTCACCCTGTTGGTGGTTTTACTGAGCAGGTGCCACTTTTGTCATACGTTTCTTTTTAAAACATGTTTAGACTGTTCAGAATACAAATCCAGGCTCTGTCACGTTTGATTGTTGTAATTAAACTTTGTAGGTGGGGAAGGTCAGAAAAGGATCCGATCATTTTGTTTTTCCCTCATTTACAGTGACGGAGATACCGGCGCAGTGCGCCTGGCTCTGGTGTTAATCAAGTTTAATTATAACTCTTTGCAACAATTTTCACAAGAAAACAAAACAGTTAAAAGCAGGGCTTGTGTTGACCGGATAGTTCCCGTATTTGACCGTTTATTTTGACGGAGAAAGAATAGAAAGAATTACCCCGACGCATGCAGACGAACTGACATTTTATTCTACGCACATCGCAGATGTAGCTAAATCACTCAAGAAAAGATTCCCATCTGAACATCTGAGCGGGACACTGCTCAGCGCAGCTCGCTGTCAGCGTGTACGTACGGTCCACAGCGAGCTGAAGATGTGGAGAGGGGCTTGGAGCGCGTCGCAGAACCAGAGCGCAGTAGGATTCCTCCGACTGAAGCGAGACTTGTCACTTAGAAAATGTTCCCTGATTATGAAACTTTGGCTGAATAGCGCTTGTTCCTGTCTCCAATGTGGCGACACATCCAGGAGCCGTCTGAGGAGAATCCCAGAATCTCACATCCTCTTCAGCTCAGAAAGCGCCTATGATTACGCACAAGCGTGACGCGTCAACCCGGTCTCACAGTAAGACTGGGTTGGACCTGTTCAGGTTTACGCAGACAATCTTTACATTTAGAATTGGCATACAGATGTAAAATTAATGCAGTAAAATATAAAGCATTTTATTTAAATATCCTTTCATTATTTTACAAGCACAGAGAGCCGCATCAGATGGATGGAAGAGCCGCGGGTTTCCGATCCCTGCTCTAGGGTTTCCTATTTTTCCAACCTGGTGTCCCAGAGCAAAGGGAACCCCAAGGTGCTGTTTAACACCATCAGCAGCATCGTCTCTCCTGCCTCTCCTACAGCCTCCATCCACTCTGTTGCAGACTGTGAGAACTTTCTGTCTTTCTTTGTGGACAAAGTCAATAAGGTTAGATCTAGCATCTCTCCTTCAGCCTTATCGCTGCCTCTCCTGACTCCAACCAGGCCCATCATCCTAGATAGCTTTGCTCCTGTTTCTTTACCTGAGTTAACCAAACTAGTTAACTCTATGAAGACCTCTGCATGCCCCCTCCACATCTTACCCTCATCTTTGTTTAAAAGTGCTTTTCAGTCCATCGGTCCCAGCGTGCTCTCTATAATTAATGCTTCTCTGGTCTCTGGTCAGGTCCCTGCTTACTTTAAGAACGCTGTAATCCACCCGCTTCTTGTCTCGACCCCTCTCTCCATAGCAGCTTCAGACCCATCTCTAAACTTCCGTTCATCTCCAAGATCTTGGAAAAGGTTGTGGCTAAACAACTCACAGCTGCTCTTGATGAACATAACATCTATGATAGCTTCCAGTCAGGTTTTCGTAGAGCTCATTCTACTGAAACAGCTCTTCTTAGGGTCTCTAATGACCTTCTGACTCACAATGATGGAAGGGACTGTTCTGTTCTGGTCCTGCTGGACCTGACTGCAGCCTTTGACACTGTTGACCATCACCTGCTACTGGAGAGGCTGAGAGACTGGGTAGGCCTATCAGGATCTGCTCTGGAGTGGTTCTCCTCTTATCTCTCTGAGCGCTCCTTTTCTGTGGCCGTCTCCATGTTTAGGTCCTCCACCACCTCTCTTACCCATGGTGTCCCACAAGGTTCTGTGCTGGGGCCTCTGCTCTTCCTCCTCTATCTGCTTCCTCTTCAGCACATCCTGAGCTCCTTCAAAGGAATCTCCTACCATCTTTATGCAGATGACATCCAACTGTACATCTCCTTTAAGCCCCATGAGATGTCTAAGATGCAGCTGTTACACACCTGCTTAGACTCTATCAAAACCTGGATGGTGGGAACTTTCTACAGCTGAATGAAGATAAGACTGAGATCCTCATCTGTGCCTCAGACAAGCTGGTTCCCAAAGTCAGAGACTCTCTTGGTCAGCTTGCTTCCCACACCAAACCTTCCATCAGGAATCTTGGCGTGACCTTTGACCCAGCTCTCACCCTGGATTCTCATGCCAGTTCTCTTATTCGCTCTTCCTTCTTCCATCTCAGGAACGTTGCTAAGCTGAGTCCCATTCTGTCCCGCTCTGAACTTGAGACAGTTCTCCACACCTTCATCTCCTCACGCTTAGACTACTGTAACTCTCTTTTCACGTGTCTGAGCAGAACCTCCCTGAACCGTCTACAGGTGGTTCAGCACACCTGTGCTCGGCTTCTGACCAAGTCCTCCAAACACACCCACATCACCCCGCTTCTCCTCCAGCTTCACTGGCTGCCAGTCAACTTCAGGGTTCATTTCAAGATCCTGGTTCTGGTCTATAGGGCCTTACATGGACAAGCACCATCTTACATTGGTGATCTTCTCAGTCCCTACACCCCCAGCAGGTCCCTGAGGTCCAGTGACCAAAGCCTACTGGTTGTGCAGCACCAGGCTAAAGGTCAAAGGTGACAGATCATCTGCTGCTGTGACCCCCAGACTCTGGACCTCTCTCCCCCTGAGCCTGAGATCAGTGGACTCAGTGGTCTCCTTAAAAAGCAGCTGAAGACTCACTTGTTCAAGCTGGCTTTTGTATGACCTTCTTCACCTCTCTCTCTTTATTCTGCTCTCCCCACCTATTCCACCTTCCTCAGGATCCACTGGTTGCCATCTTTCCTGTTCACTCTCTCTCTTTCTTAACATTTTTTAAATCACAATTGTCTATTTTTGCTCATTTTAATTATATTTTAACCATTTTGTAAATTATTTTTTATATTTTTACAGTTTTTGTTTTTGTGAAGCGCCTCGTGATTTTTATCTGGAGAGGCGCTGTAGAAATGATATTTTCTTCTTCTTCTTAATCTCCTGGATTTTTAATATTAATAACTTTCAGAACAAAGTTGAATAGACAGATTTGCCTTTTGTGAAAGTTTCTCAGATACCCTCACTGATGAAGCTCTTGTGTTTATTCACATCACTGTCAGAAGTTTTGTTTCTACACTCAGGGACAAATGTTTCAGCAGCCTGCTCCTCCTCAGCCATCCCTTTGTAAAATGTCCACATTGTACCTTTTCATTATCTTGTTGAGAAAAGCGAAGACGGTGCCCTTGGAATGGATGTGCTTTCAAAGGCGGTAAACGTTTCTTTAAGTTCTTGGTGTTCTTTGCTGGATTACTGACTTCAAAGTTGAACGATGGTTAGGATGAGACTGGATTTAACCCCGGTTTTTTTATTTACCCTCAGTACCAGCTCCTATCGACCCCATCGCAAACATTTTAAACAACCTAACTCACAGGGATTCTGCAGGCTTCAGTAAATTTAAAGTTTATTTAGAATAGAAGTCAATAGATATGTTTTTTTGTTTTTGTTGCTGAAACAGATGCTGATATGTAGAAGACATAGTCAGCCTATGGCTGATATGTACTGCAGATTTTTATGGACGAATGTTCATGGCTGACATGCAACACACCAGGCTAAAGACCAAAGGTGACAGATCATTTGCTGCTGTGGCCCCCAGACTCTGCAACTCTCTCCCCCTGAGATCAGTGGACTCAATGGTCTCCTTTAAAAAGCAGCTGAAAACTCACCTGTTCAAGCTGGCGTTGGTGTGACCTTCATCACCTTCTTCTTGTTCTGCTCTTCCTACCAATTCCACCTTTCCCGGGATCCAGTGGTTTCCCTCTTTCCTATTCATTTTCTTTCTCCCTTTCCTTACATTATAATTGTATTTTTAATCACAATTTTTTATTATTTTTCAAACATTTAACATATTTTTGATCTTATTTATTATCTTTTAAGTACATTAATCGTTTTTTTTCTTTGTTTTTGTGAAGCGCCTCGTGATTTTTTATCTTGAGAGGCGCTACATAAAAGATTGTTTTCTTTCTTTCTTTCTGTTTACCACCTTATTTTCACGCTAAAACATCATTAATAACATCAGTTGATGAACAAAATTTCTGAAGCTGAATCACTTTTTAACTCTCAATTTAGCTAACAATGAAATCTGAACTTTGTGCTCTGCTCAGTCAGACACCTACATAAAGTTAATTTAAAGTATTGATTATGCAGATGTTATTAGTGAACATAAAACTACCTTCAAATTAAGTTCTGCAACAGGACCGGGCTGCCCGGAGACGTGCTTAACTTTAAATCTGCTTTACGAAAGACAAATATCAGCTGATGCCGATGTATTAAAAATTTTTTTATTTAATTGGCCCAATATATAGGTCTACCACTACTGTAGAATCACTGTGGTTCAAATTTGCATCAATCACAACGCTTTTTAATGTTTTTCTTTGAAAGCAACACAGTTTATTGTCTTTCATTCAAAGTAGTCAAAAGTTTGTAAAAAAGGAAAAAGTATGGATTTTTTCACATGAAGGCTTAAGTCCTCCTGACAGCCCTGCTGCCCCGTTGCATTGTGGGACTTGTAGTTTTGTCACGCCCAATCTCCTGAGACTGAACTACAACACACATAAACAGAGCATCTACACACACTTAAGACAGAACCGAATTTAATTGAACACCTCATGAAGGATCTGGAAAAACGTCAAACTTAAGATATTTTTAAATGAAAACTTTCTGTCTGTGAAACTTCATGAGAAATCCTGTAACAGTAACCTTTACTGTTTGGTTGAATTAAAGTGTATAAACGAGTAAAGAGATTCAGATTCCAGTTTAACACACAAAAACTACTTTTTCTTCTGATAATAAAATTGTAGCTTTAGTGTATCAATTTCTAATTACTTGTTTTTACTAAATAAATAATTAAATACCGTGAATCCTCTGATACAGGCCGGTATTCAATTAAAGGCCGGGTCTCCAATTTAGGCCGGTGCCGGAGTCGGCGGAGGTGAATAAAGGCCGGTCTCTTATTGTGGCCGGGTGGAATGTGGTAACAGGCAAGTACCACAGGGGGGTGGTTGTGTCATTGTCTCACTTTTGATTTGCCAGTGATAGACCGCGAGGGTAACTTTAACCATGCGGAGGCTGTGCAAGAGCATCGGTACTGACACGCGATCGTTCATGTCGGTTCATTTCCTTTAAAGATTTCTGTCTTTTATTTGCGCCTGATGTGTTTCGCTGCATGCTGTGGAGCGGGGCACATCAGCTTGTCCTCCAGTGACGCACCGATCACGCGGCCACCAAGCAGCGAGCACTCCGCTGTTTTTGCGGTCGGTAGATCTTTTAGAACTGCAGTTCAAAGGTAACTCATGAGGTGAATATATATGAACCCAGGTAGCAGTTTTTCTTTAGGACTGAGAGGAGATGCAGGAAGATAATAAACAGACAGGACAGAAAAATAGTCAAATAAAAACAAGTTAGTTTTTGTACCTGGTGGTTGCAACAAACAGACACCATTGAAGGTAATCAGAAGTGAGGAACAGAAAATGAAATAATTATTTTAATGTTTAGAGCAGCAGGAACTCCGAGAGGCTGCAGGCGCATCAGTGAGTTTGCGGCCGCTGCGCAGGGGGAGGGGGGAGAGGGCTGAAGCAGGGGGAGGGGGGAGAGGGCTGAAGCAGAAACTTCCGTTGTTATAAGAAATGTGT
Organism: Nothobranchius furzeri; assembly: GCF_043380555.1. Taxonomy (NCBI): domain Eukaryota; kingdom Metazoa; phylum Chordata; class Actinopteri; order Cyprinodontiformes; family Nothobranchiidae; genus Nothobranchius; species Nothobranchius furzeri. The sequence continues at coordinate 61,156,505 of NC_091756.1, read as the reverse complement.
TTAACTTTGAAAATGTGGGCGCAATTTTAATTGTCAAAAACTCCAGCGAACCATTAGTTCATTTTGCTCAAATAGAAATAGAGGCCTGCCTCTAATACTGGCCCTCCTTCCAATAAAGGCCTGGAGCTTGATGAGCTTCAGTCAAATACAGGCCCGGGCCTGTATTAGAGGATTTACGGTAATTAAATATTGCCTTTATCCTCCCACCACATAACACTTCTCTCAATAGCCGACTCTCAAGAGGAATTTGAAAATTTGGTAACAAATTTATTAACGAGGAGACTCGCCGTGTAGTGAAGATGGCAAAAATAAATCACTCCCTGTCGGCAAACTAATCATTATTCATAAAAATAACTTGGGACAGGGTGGGGGGTAAATGTTTTAAAAAGTTTGACAAAGTTTACCTTCTTTTTATTTTTTATTTTTTAAAGAGAGTTAATAAACTAATCCTTGGTGCAAAAAGGAGAAAAGAACTTTTTTATTTAAATCAGTCAAAGGCAGGGTTTACAGCAGGGCTGAGATCCTTAGGAGACAGTCAGCTGACAGAACCTCGGGTCAGAACCAAACAGGGCGAAGCTGCTTTTAGCTACTATGCTGCACACAGATGGACTCCTCGTGACCGCAGACGAGCCTCAAATCTAACAGCTTTTGAATCAAAGTTGAAAACTTTCACGTAATGAATGAATGTCTCTTATGCTGCACCTTCTGCGCTGTAACTGCTCACCCTTTAACTTTCTTTTTCCTGGTTCTTAAATGTGAAATTAATTTGTGTATTTGATTTGATCTAAATGTAGCTGTATTTTAATTGTGCTGTCACATTATTTTAATGCCTGTGATATTCTCGCTGCTGGAAAGAACACTAAATTGTCTCTGTGTGAAATGTGCTATACAAATAAAACTGCCTTGCCTTTTAAAACAGCAAGTTTTATATTTCATAGTAAATTAAATGCAGCAGTGCGTTATCCTCATGCTACCTCACAGATTTGGTGAACAGATGCTAAACCGACTAAAGAGGACAATAATCAGATCATTAATCATTATTGAGAGTCACCCGGAGCGAGTGCCGTCTGTAATAAAAGCACAGTAGTGTGATGCAACCAGAGTAAAGTGCTCTTGTGGAGCGGTGACGATTTACTGAAACGTTCTTATTGATTTCTATTATAGTTGATATAATATAATAGTTATAGATTACAGTTGCATCTCAGATAGAGGAGGAGCAATGTGGTTTTCGTCCCGGCCGTGGAACTGTGGACCAGCTCTATACCCTTGCAAGGGTGATGGAGGGGGCATGGGAGTTTGTCCAACCAATCCACATGTGCTTTGTGGATTTGGAGAAGGCTTATGACCGTGTCCCCAGGGGCACCCTGTGGGGGACGCTCCAGGAGTATGGGGTGGGTGGCTTTCTGTTAAGGGCCATTCAGTCCCTTTACCAGAGGAGCGTGAGTTTGGTCCGCATAGCCGGTAGTAAGTCGGACCTGTTCCCAGTGAGGGTTGGACTCCACCAGGGCTGCCCTTTGTCACCGGTTCTGTTCATCACTTTTATGGACAGAATTTCTAGGTGCAGCCGTGGTGTGGATTGTGTCGAGTTTGGTGGCAGGAGAATCTCGTCTCTGCTTTTTGCGGATGATGTGGTCCTCCTAGCTTCATCCAGCTCTGACCTTCAGCTCTTGCTGGGTAGGTTCGCGGCCGAATGTGAAGCGGCTGGGATGAGGATCAGCACCTCCAAATCTGAGACCATGGTTCTCGACCGGAAAAGGGTGGCTTGCCACCTCCGGGTCGGTGGAGAGGTCCTACCTCAAGTGGAGGAGTTTAAGTATCTCGGGGTCTTGTTCACGAGTGAGGGTAGGAGGGATCGGGAGATCGACAGGCGGATTGGTTCGGCGTCTGCAGTGATGCGGACGCTGAGCCGATCTGTCGTGGTGAAGAGGGAGCTGAGCCAGAAAGCCACGCTCTCGATTTACCGGTCGATCTACGTCCCAATCCTCACCTATGGTCATGAGCTTTGGGTGACGACCGAAAGAACGAGATCGCGGATACAAGCGGCCGAAATGAGTTTCCTCCGTAGGGTGGCCGGGCTCAGCCTTAGAGATAGGGTGAGGAGCTCGGACATTCAGGAGGGACTCGGAGTAGAACCGCTGCTCCTCCGGATCGAAAGGAGCCAGTTGAGGTGGTTTGGGCATCTGGTCAGGATGCCTCCTGGACGCCTCCCCGGGGAGGTGTTTCGGGCATGTCCTGCCGGCAGGAGGCCCCCGGGTCGACCCAGGACACGTTGGAGAGGTTACATCTCCAATCTGGTCCGGGAACGCCTTGGGGTCCTGCCGGAGGAGCTGGTGGACAAGGCCGGGGAGAGGACGGCCTGGAGCTCCCTAGTTGGGATGCTGCCCCCGCGACCCGGACCCGGAGAAGCGGAGGAAGACGACGACGACGTTCTTATAGATTTCTAGTAAAGGAAGTACATTTGGTTGACTGCTCGCTGCATTACAAGCTGCCCGTGTGTCTCCGTCTGCGAGCGTTGCCAACTTAAATGCATCACAGTCGAGCGGCTCGGTCAGCTGGCTCCACCCGGCATTTCTTCAGTAAAGCAAAACTGTGAATTTAAAAAGTCACTCGCTCTGCACTTTTAAAATAACTGGAAGTGCCTGCAGTTTCCTCTCAGATAATTACACACAAAAATAATTAAATTAGCCCAGAATCAGTGATGATGGCGCCCAACTTGGTAAAATGGTGCAAATTTCTGAATTTATTAAAACTTGTCCACTCAAAAGAGGAGCTGATGCTATTTTAGCTTCTTGCTTACTAAACAAATGAATGTGAAGCACTTTGAGGATTTCTCTGCAGAGGTCAGAAGCTGAGAGAGTCGGTGAGAGCAGAGCACACGGGCCACGTTTCCCAGGAGGACGAATGCCTGTGGGTATCATGATGGGATACATGACCCAGCTCCACCAATAGGTGTCAGCCTTCCACCCATCCTGAATGAGTTTTAAGGTGTGTGTGTGTGTGTGTGTGTGTGTGTGTGTGTGTGTGTGTGTGTGTGTGTGTGTGTGTGTGTGTGTGTGTGTGTGTGTGTGTGTGTGTGTGTGCGTGTGTGTGTGTGTGTGTGTGTGTGAGAGAGAGAGCGAGAGAGAGAGAGATGCAGGCAGCATCTGGGGCTGGACATCTCTGCAGTTGGCCACAGCTCAAACGGAGAGACAGTTCTTGCTGGACTTGGTGCACGAACCCAGAGCATCGCTTGGGGGCCAGCTGCCTTCGCTTTGTGCACGACTCTGAGAGTTACTGACAACCAAGAAAATGTAAAATAACAGCAGCTCCTCTCACCTGATAATCGTAGTTGTCCAGTGGCGGTGGCGGGAAGGAAGGAGGCAGTGATGGGAAACCAGTTGACTCCTCAGCAGGTGGCGGAGGAGGGGGGTAGTCCACTGGCATGGAAAAAGGCATGCACGCACACACACACACACGCACACACACACACACACCACAAAAAAGAAAAAAATATGCATATTAAATACTTCCCCTTTTCTTCCACAGCCAAACCGTCAGCATTTAAAGACAACAGACTGCACAATGATGAATAAACACACGATACAAAAGAAACTTCTGACATTTTATCTGCAACTAATGCTGCTGGTGCACAAAACAACAGAAACATACATATCTATGAATAAATGTGACCACAATCCCCCTACTAATCCCATGATGCTCTGTAGCCACTGAGGACAACTCTGCAGAAGGTCCTGAACGCTCATGAGCTTAAAGAGTCAATCAGACATGTCTGCAGTTAACACAGGAAGTAGAAGGAAGTATCTGTCTGGATAACGGTGTTTAAGGGATACCAAAAAGACAAAAAATGAGGAGGAAGTATTTTTTTTTTGTTTGTTTGTTTCTCAGCTTTTGGAAAAACTAAAAATGTTGAAAAACAACTTCATCAAATTCCAAAATAAGGTTGAAATACTTTTGTCAAGCCCAAGGAGGACAGCCCTGTCTTACTGGGTAAACTACAAAATAACAGCTTGAGTTATCTTCTTTAATCAGTCTCAGCTGTTGTCTTTATTCAAGCAGCAGCAGTGTTAACCCTTTTATTACCGTCCTGTCAGCACTGACTGGGTCTGGCATCAGTACCTCTCATTGCCATCCACCCTGAACCTTTTAAGATATGTAAAAGTTCCTAAAGTACCAGAAAACAGATGGAGTGTGATTTCATCATATTCACTATTACAGCCTCATCCATTCACAAGACGGTCATTTGGGCCTCTCGGTAACCTCCTGAACACTTAACCGCATTAATGTTATGGCTCACATCTTTTACTGTGGCTTTCTATGGGAATGTTATGAATAACAAATATCTTACCTGTTCTAGATATCAAACTGATCAGCCTGAGTTTGGAGAAACATAGACAGATGAGCTAAAGCTAGTGGCAATGAGGCCAGGTGCAATGAGTCTTAGAACAACTTCACAAATGTTTTAATTGAGTTTAATAAGCTACATTAAAACATCCTATTTCATGTTTCATCTAGCAGAAGTACTTTAACCTCCAGCCAGAAGTGCTACAGTAGCTAGCTCTACAGCTATTAAACACATATTTCTATGTACATATCCATGTAATGTGAAATGTATGCTGGTGTAAAACTTTATAAAATCATTCTGTTAAGAACTGTTTGAGATTTCAGTTGTTTTCAGACAGAAGAAACATTTTGCACCAGGCTCCACTGGGATTAGCCTTTAGCTCATCTGATTTACCAGGACTAATCTCTATTTCTCCAAACATAGGTTGCGTAAAGTGTTACCAACAAATGAAATTAACTGCTAAAGTAGTTATTGTTACAGTTCTGCTACACGATGCATTCTGGGTATTGCAGGTGTTATTTTTTACTGACTTTTTCCTTAAATATTTTAACTTTAATCTCAAACTTGGGGCGACGTTGGCAGAGTAGTTACGTGTCCGCCACATAACCGGATGGTTGCAGGTTTGAGCCCCACTCAATCTGTGCCAGTCGTGTCCTTGAGCAAGTCACTTGAACTTTCTTGATGGTTGGTGGTGGTTGGAGGGAACCGGTGGCGCCAGTGTTCAGCAGCCTTGCTTCTGTCAGTGCACCCCTGGGCAGCTGTGGCTACAGCTCATCACCACCAGCATGTGAAGGTGTGTGAGTGAATGACTGTGTTGTGAAGTGCCTTGGGGGGGTTGTAAATCTCTAGAAGGTACTATATAAATTAGGGATGTAAGAAAATATCGATATGGCAATATATCGTGATATTTTTCCTGCGATTATTACATCGAAATTCAAAAGCCGTGTATCTAATTCTTGAAAGAATTTACATGCAAACTTTTGTGTATTTTCTTTTCGTTGTGTGCGATTCAATCGCCACCCGCTAGTTGGCAGCAGTGTGCAACAGGTTTTGTTTCCACCACTGAACTGTAAATCCCTCCATCATGGTTCAGATACCTCATGTTAAACATGTTACGTATCAGTTTGGACTGTTTATTGAACATTCTTACAATAAATTCAGTAAAAAAAATGTTTGTAACATTTGACTGAATGTATCGCAATATATCGTGATATATCGTATCGCCAGAATTTCAAAAATACACATCCCAGATATAAATATAGGCAATTTATCATTCATCAAAAAAAAAAAAACACTTCCTCATTTTTCTTCTAAGGCCCTAAAAGCGAATGTAGTGTCTGACAGAACTTGATTATCGTCTACATTTGTCTACATATGTGTTATTAGAACATTTATTGAATTTATTTCTACAGTAAAGCGCAACAGAATCTCTGCAAAGTGCCGAGAAAGCATTAACGGCTCAGTTAATTGATTCATCTTAATTTGCCTGAACTGTTATCTGTCTCAGGCTGCAAAATCAAATCAGGCATTTTCAAAGAGGTCATGCAGTTATTAGAGAGAGGAGGAACGTGGAAGAGACAAAGCAGCGGAGCCTCGTTATCCCGCGTCGATGAACTGACACACATAATTGCAGCGATTTGGTTAACTAAGGAGCACTAATCTGGAATAAGCAGGAGTGTCTTTATTTCTCCCCTCCCTGAGATTGAAAATGTAAATGTCGTGTTTCGAACGGGGAGACTAGGTGTTCACTCTGCCAGCAGATGTGAAACAAGCCAAATGTGTAGTTCTGAAGTCCCGCGCTAATCCAAGGATTGCATCCTGCCTCGTGTTTCAGACAGGATAAGGAGTTAACGTGCCAAATTAAATTCTGTTTTGGCTCCGCTCGGCGCAGGACTTAGACGGAATCATTTGACCATGTACTTCTAAGTACCAAACCAGACATGAGATTTGCAAATTAAAGGCTTTTATGAGACGTAATGGGAATTTGTTCCAACACTGAGACTTTGATGAGTCCTGCTCAGAAATTCCATTTGCTATCCGTGGCTTTTATCTGTTTTCATTAGAAACTAATTGATGTCATCAGTGTAGTTTATCCAAGGCAGCTGACCAAATTAATTAAGCGTGAGTTTTCAGCTGCCTCAACAAAAGCAGACGAAGGCGGCGCGGCTCGAACGGGGCACGTCTGCGTCTTTAGCATCACTGGAGAAAACGTGCGCGCTGCACTAAACATTCCCGCCAGGCGACTCAGAACAGACACCTGAATTTTTTATTACAAGACCTTGTGACCAGGGTTGTCACGGTAACCAGAGTAGCGGTAAACCCCAGTAAAAAAGTTGACAATAATAATAACCGTCTTGTTTTAAAAAACTATATTATCTCAGTGGGTTACCGTGGCTGCGGTGTAGGCGCGGTGACCCTTACCAGCCACCGTATCATCGGCTGGAGTTGCCGGCGGCACATGCGCACTTTGTTGTTTACAACCAAAACTTTCTTGAAGCTAAAACTGAAATAATGGCCAAAGGAGGAGACGGCAGCGCTCAGGACATTTTTTATCCCTCAAAGACGACAAAGTGGGAAGTACGGGCATTTGTGGATATCTGAAGAATGCCGAGGGACAGTTGATAGAAGACGGCTATCCTGTTTGCAGCAGGTGCAGAAAAAGTGTCTGTGAAAGGCAGCAACGCTTCAAATCTCATGACACATCTGCGTGACCATCACCCACAACTCTACAGTCAACGCAAGGCAAGCTAACGTTAGCGTTTTAGCTAAAATGCGTGATCCGAGGATTTGGGTTGAGGGAGAATGCAACGAGTCGCTATATAAAGCAGCCGCAGCGCCGCTACCTGCATATAAACCGTGTCGCGGACACCGCCATGTTGAAATGACTCTATGCATTACGGGGCTCCCAGGGGCAGATAAGAGTTGGTCTCTCTCCGAGAATAATTATGAATTTAACAACGATTACTGCCTGATGACATTTTCCCACATCTGCAAAGCTCACTGGAAGGACACAAACCGAGGACAATATTTTCCTGATATAGGGTTTATTACTCAAGTAAGGGTAAAAAAGTATCTGATTAGAAGGCTACTTGAGTACTGAGTACCATCTGATCTAATATTTTTAAAATGATGACATCAAACAGACAAAAAATAAGAAGTTATGGGCAAATATTGGTATTTTAAAGACTAAAGGGGAAAAATGTAAACAAATAAACAACATGATTACAAAATAACACATTTTAGGCTAAATTTAAACGCAAACTGAGGACAATATTTCCTGACATACAGGGTTTATTTAATTGTGTGAAAATGTAGCACGTTTA